>NC_092633.1:4467015-4563723 GCF_039555335.1 Amphiura filiformis
ATGGATAACATGGCTAAGAAACCCTTCAAATTCTGGAGTAAACATTCTCGTTGGGTAAAACACTAAATATGATAAGCCTTTAACCCCCTAAGACCTATATTGGCTCTTACTCGGTAGATGGTGGATCACTCAATTATGTGCATATGAATTATTCTGATCGTGAGATTTAAGAACAATGTGAATAATACAACTATTATGATCCTCGGGGATAGCAGAAATTGGTGAAGCACTATCATCCGGTAGATTATTGCCTATGTCATATCATATTTAACGGGTCCAACAAAGGGATTTCGAATATTTCCCCGGAGTTTTATTATGTACTGTGTTATTAACTTTATTGCAGCCACGAAAATAAAAACGGTTTGGAATGTTGCTTCTTTTGGCATGAACTTCAAACGTGTAACCCATGTTTAACACCATCACAGGTAGGGAGATGGAACATTCATATAGTATAAAAACCTTCTATTCGAAAACTGGTCGTTCATGACCGTATTTTTCGAGGAACAACTTTCTCTGAGAGGTCCCTTTCAGTGCTTTGGGATTTTTCACATTTACCTGTGTCAGAAATACCTCTAGATAAAAGATGCTCGAGACACTTATGTGCCACTTTCATGTGTCTCCCGCACGCAAATTCAGGTCAAAGCAAAATTCATAAGTGTTCAACAGTTTTCCATGACTATTATTAGTGTTAGGTTACCCATTTTATTAGTATTGGCTAACCCATTTTATATGGCTCTGAAGATAGCCTACTTTTTGTTGTCAAGTGATAAAATCTTCCCCTTTCTAGCAAGGTAACTTATTATATCAAAGCATCTATCAGCTTTGTCTATAAATCCTTATTCGGGAATTCCTCACAGCGATATCCTGTAAATAATTTATATCCTCACTCTAAATAAGGATTGGGCTATTCCAGAAATTTTCCACACAAACCCCAAAGATGACATAGGATTTCCCACAGCTTTTCCCCTCAATATTGCTTGGGAATTCCCATCAGTAAATGTCAAAAGAACACCCCATTTCCCGTCCAGATGCCATCGGAATGTAAAAAATTGCGAATTCCGATAACGTTTTGGTGTAAATGCCAATTCCCATATGTACACTCTGTTATGTACTGTTATGTTATGGGTGGCTCGAGAAATCGTTTATAATTTTGAGAAATCATTCATGGGAAATCCCATATTTTGTTTTAAATTTAACGTTGTCATCTTTGGGATGTGTGTGGGAAAAGTTCTGGAATAGCCCATTAATTGAGCCAATAGTTAGCTAATATCCATAAGCGTATTTATATTGGGAAAAGATGTACATACTCAAAACGACCAAAAGCAAAATATAATCCAAAATGTTGAAAAACTGAGATGAAAAAACAAAAACAAAAAAGACCACCGGAATAATGAAGTGAGTAAAATTTTACTTGGTTTTGTCAAGCGTAATGGAAACAGTTTAATGTTATATGTGGTCTGGTCTTGATCTTAATAAATAACTGATGTTTCTGTTTCTATTTATAATTATTTTCACCAGGTCATTTCTTAAAACCATGTGCATCAAAATGAACCAAAATTACATACAGGATTACTTCAATACTCTGCTCTAAGCATATGTCAGTAACCAAGCAGTTGTCAAACTGACACAACCGCAAAATACACTGATATGGAACAGCTTAATAAATGGCACCCAGCAAAATAAATCTGTGAGTAAGTGGAATAGTGTAGAACAAGACATGTTTCTTGAAGAAAGTGCGTGAAAATCAGAAATCAGTCCCGTTCCACACTATTCCACTTACTCTTTTGAAATGGCATCTGTGTACGTTGATACCTTTGAATTTGAAAATCTCTGACCGTTCGAACATGATTATATTGAATGAGGTTTGCTGGATTGGACGAGTGAATAAAAACAAAATCAACCAGTATGTGAATAATAAGTATTCCACATGGGCTTGTAATTTTATAGTCTATGTAAATTAGACATCACAACACCTTTAAATGTTTGATCATTACGTATCATCGGCTGTTTTCTTTTCGCCCTACCTGTTCATTATACTCGTAAAAGTGTTTTCTCAGTGTAAATTAGTATTCAAGCTGCCAATTCACCGGGATACTATTTCCACTTCCACAGGGAAAACTAAACAGCAACAATCGTGAAATGTATCGCAATGTCTGTTTAGGGCTATTTATTCTGTATAAAAATGTATACAAGATGATCATTTTTCAAATGTTGTTAACGATTAGTACTAAACGTGTATTTCATTACATAGAGGGTTTATATTTTAACGTATAAATCAAAATAATTTCAAAGTAAAGGTCAGTACTATATATATTTGTAATCAGATAGTTAAATGATTGACTAATGTTGTGTCCTCATGTTCAACATGTTAAATCCTGGAATCTCTCTCACGCAGACCTTCTCTGTAAATGCAATCTCCCAAGCCTGTCTAAGCGTCGTGACATTGCTGCCCTTAGCCATCTTTTTAAGATCCTCAACCACCTCTGCTCTTCTCCCAACCCATTCAAGCCTCACCCCAAGACCACTCTCCGCAATCTCAATAGCCTCTCTCTTGATACACCTTTCCGAAGGCTCACACTCTGCCAAAGGTCTTTTTACCCATATGTTCCCACCTTGTGGAACTACCTGCCTGAGGATGTCGTCAAAAGCACCTCCCTACCAGCCTTTAAATCTGCTGTTTGTCTCCACCTCGTGTAGCCATTTCGTTTGGTCTCCTTTTATTTCTCCATTCCACCTGTCCTTGTCCTAATATGTTTTTTTTTTTTTTATGTAATTGGCATCCCTTTAATTTAGTGATTTCACTATTGGGTTTGTCCAGGCTTTCTAGCCTATTGTTATTTATAAATAAATAAATAAATAAATAAATAAATAAATAAATAAATAAATAAATAAATAAATAAATAAATAAATAAATGAATGAATGAATGAATGAATGAATGAATGAATGAATGAATGAATGAATAAATAAATAAATAAATAAATAAATAAATAAATAAATAAATAAATAAAATGTTCAAAATGATTGACGTGTGATCGTGTACTTTAGTTTGTATAAGAATTTTTGAACAAGCAATATGGTTGTGATCATGTGATGGGTATGTTGCTGATAAACAAATGTACTTCAGATTTCCTTCAATATTGAATTCATGCTTACAACAAAATCTAAAACCAGACGTAATGTGCTAAAATCGATATAGCTGGGAAATATTATCAAGGAATATCATTCATCAGTCACGTTCCAAGTTCATTAATGCACACTGCACTTTCTTTGTAAGAAATGACTGTAAAATTATCCTTTGCTGTCAAAAAGGTACCTGACAAATGAATGTGTGTTTAAGAAATAAAGGGTAATGCATGATCCTTTACACGAAAATAATGTGTCCGAGGCAGTAAAAACGTAAATAATGGTGGTCTTAACCATGGAGTTATGGAAACTTTTGGGCCTCATAACTGCTAAATTGTTGGTCTAAATAATATAAAAGTTTTAAAAATTTTAGAATAGCAAAAACTTGATCAATTCATCTGTAGGGTCAAATTTGGGCCAAAATGCTTTTTTTAGCTCAAATGTTTTAGTCAACGTAACAAAACAATTTTTGGGCCCAAAAAAATTTGTATTAACATTTATCAATTTTCTTTTTTAATTTTGACAAACTTTGAGAAACTTGCACTGAAGATGATATGATAAAACACTCCATTTTCAAAAGAATTATAAGAAAGCCGGATTTTCGCCCAAATTTAAAATATTTTTGGTGAAGTTTTAGTATTAGTTTTAGTATTAGTATAAGTATGATTAGTGTCATGCTGCTGAAAACTCTTTGTGGTGTAAAAAAAAGTATTGAATCATAACAGATAGACGCTGGTCAAACATATAAGCGATTTTTTCATCGTTATCATTGCAATGTTGGATTATAATGTAGCTACTAGTCTGTCACATGTTCCTGCGATTTTTATCAGCTGTCGGAGTTTTGTGACGTTACAAACATATTGTGGCATCAAATATTTGTTAAGAACAGCGTGAGGTATTACGTGGAATATCATTCATTTTTATCCTATCATATCATATACATCATCATTATTCTGAAAATACTTGTTGTTGTCACTTGTCAGGGGGTAAAATCTTATAACAAAGTGACTTTGTTTTCAAAGCAACATAATTATGATCATTATTCTGACTCTCTCTATGTAGATGCGTAGTCCTAGTGTACGGAAAGCATTATTAAGTTATAAAATGTCACATTATATCAGAAATACTCTGTCGGGTAAAAAGCACATATTTTTGTCGTTGCTAAAATCAGCAAATAAAATATATTTCACATAGTGCAGTTATACTGCACAGCAAACATGATTCGACCTTTGCAGTACTTAAACCTGGTTAACAGGAAACTATTCCAGCAAATTCAATCGATAAAGTCTAGCCTATCCTCCACATTGAATGATGGACTGTGCTTATACCCAAATATGGCACTTGCCAATCAATAATTATTGATTGGCAAAATGTCACACTATATCAGAAATACTCTGTCGGGTAAAAAGCACATATTTTTGTCACCCACTTGAAACCCCCTGTCTCGCTGAACTGACCAAAGTTATTGACAGATATGGGAGCTGTTTTTGCTGTTATCTGTATATATTAATCTTGATTGACAGCAAGTACAAAAAATAATTTGTCTGCGGCCATTCATGCATGGTTGTCTATCAATTCTACAGGGACATTGCAAACTCACGATGAATATTATTTTATTAGTACTCGTAGTAGTAACAACACAAATATTTTCTTATTGCAAGCGAGATTATATCCACAGATAGGAAAATTAAAGACGAGACGTAGATAAGACTAATGTTACATAGTTTATTACATGATGTTGTTTTTTCTTTTCCCAAGCCTGAATGATATCCTTTCTGCGTTAAAGTGACAACATACCATCACTTGCGTCACGTGTTCGTAACAGATGAGCATTAATAATACTGCAGATTAGAGACCCAATTGAGCCAAAGTGATGCAAGCAGCAGAATTGCCACATTATCCTGTGTGTCACTTATCGAAGATGGTCACCAATTTTCAAGATGGACGCCCTAAATGATAAATAGGCCTATCAATGTTACAAAGGATCGAATGGTCAGATAAGCACCAAAAGTTACAGTTATGCACCCTTTGATTCACTTATTAGGAAAAAGTTAGACAATTCAAAATCCAACAAATAACTTAAATTATTAAGAATCAAATCGTCATACAAGCATAATTTGACTCACTTATCAGGAAACCAACATTGGCCACTTGAAAAAACCCTTTGGACATGTACCCCATCTTGACATGTAGACGATGTTGACATTGGCTAATAAGCTGTATTTTCTCTCGGAATAGTACAAGTTCGTGACAATTCTGTCGCCATTTTATTTTCACAGACAACTTGACTTTTTGATATCATTAAGGCACCAGGAACAAATTTGTTCGATCTTTGGATCGACCGTCGATGCTGCTTCGATGCTTGTTATTAATGAATTATCAACTAATTAATCAGAATTAACACTAAATTTATATTAGCCAATGTCACTAAAGGTACAAATTACTATTTAATCATAATTAACAGTAGTAAATTAATTGATTTCATAAATAATAAGGATCGACCAAGCATCGATGGTCGATCGAAAGATCGAACTAATTTGTTTCTATTGCCTAAGTAGATTTTCTTACCACTAGGTTTTGTTTATCCAAGCTACAGTTCGCCCAACATAAAGTGGACTTCGATATACGTAGTGTGAAAATTCATGCCTCTAGCCAAGATCGGGTTTTTGGCAGCATCTGTGTTTTGGATCTGTGGTGCCTAAAAACCGGAGGTACAATGACATGGAGTATACTAGTTTAACTGCCTTGACAGCTTGTTTTATAATGTATAGTCATTCAATGTTTTACTCCAGTGACACTGACTATGGTTTTTGTTTTGTACATTGATGTTTCACAAATTCTAATAACAAAACAAACCAGTTTTTGCGGGGTTTTTTTTTTGTATTTTTTTTTCTATTTGAATCTCCGAATAGCTCCCCCCCCCAATTGGCTGATATGCTGAGAAATCTAGTTAAGGTCTTTGTGAGAGGTCCCGGCTTTAAATTTCCTTAGGACCAATAAAAATTGAATCCGCTGTCCATGTGGCTCATCTGGAAAAGGTGGGGCAGATGACACATGATGAAAAAAGTTACATTCTGTTCCGATCAGGGTAATATGCCTGATTGTTGACTACACTTGCCTGTCTTGTAAAAATGCCCCAACCAGCAATCTCCTGCACCAGGCACGATGTCAGTTTTTTTCAGCGTTATATTCCAGATTTCAGCTGTTATTGCCTAAATTCATCGTGTCACTTACGGCGAGGTTTGAGTGATCTCATGATCCGCCTGTTTGTGTCTTTTCTCTGTGAATTTTCGATATGACGTTTGGAATGATGGTCTTATTCTTATGGTCATCTTTTTTAACCGTTTCAAGAATTTTAAAGTCCACTTAGTCCCATAGTCAAATACCACGAAATTAAGAATTTCAAAAGTTGATTTTTTTTAATAGGAATGTCATCTTTAAAGGCCTGTAGCTCAAAAACATGCCTGGCGACTTGTTCCGGGTTTTGTTGGAGCTGGTCACATATGAGTTTTAAACCCACCCTGGTTTTTAAATAAATCGTGATTGTAATTGAGAAAACTTAATGCATCATTATAATAAGAAGACGGTTTAAGTTGCTCAACATAACACTTGAAATTGGCTTTTTTATGCATGACTTTCCAGACCTTAAGATATCATATCTCGTTTTGAACATTATCGTGATTTATTCAAGACCCACTCAAAAGATATCAGACGTTATCAATACTTGAAAACGTTTGAGCTTGCTAGATGAGATGATCAGATGGCAGACGTTATCATGGCTATAAGTACCTACAAGAGCTGGAGCTGGCTGGATAAACCACTTAATATTTTCGACATATTCGTCTTTACTCGTTAACTCGTTAAAGAGTGATACGTTAAAGAACAGGTGAACAAGTTAAATATGTATTTGTTTTATTCGTTTCATAAGGTAGGATAACTGGATCATTTCTTTTACCTATATACCAAAGTTTGATGTTGTACAGACCGAAACTCGCTTGTACCCAGGCTCATGTATAATTTGTCCGATTCAAATGTATGGGTAGGTGGGAAATGTGACCAATATGGTGGTGTCCCTGTGCAGTGAGCAGTATTAAATGTGATGCGATCAAGCAAACTCAGTCAGAACTCGGAAATATTAAATTTTCAGTTTCTTATAGGATAGTAAAAAGCATATACAAAGCTGGATTTCACAGAAAACCCCATTGAAATTGAACAACCAGTTCCAACGATGTGAGCAATACAGGTTATCCACTCATGCGTGACTCTAACAAAAGGCGCTGGTTCCCGTAGTATTCCTCATTCAAACCAGATCAATACATGAACTCGGAGTTACCTGCATGACTTTAGCGGGCTATTTTGAAACAGTTATGATTGCACATGCAGGTACTTCCTTTGAAAGGCATAGTAGTCGCTGATATGATATGCAGCTTATAGAACACGGATAACCTCTATTAAGGAGTTTCCAAAACAAGAGGGAACAAAAGGGAATAGTTCCTTTTTGGGCTATATCTCAAAATCAGTATTTCCAACTTCCAACTGATTCTGCTTGATCTTATCACAAATGTTATTCTCCTTAGAAAACTTGTTTGGGTTTTGTAAAGTGTTACCTAAAGTGCTATATGATAATGCTTTTGATCTTTTATTCCTACTTAACCGATCATTTTAAACAACAAATATAATATAGGCTAGTTCATTAAAGCCGTAATATAAGATTTCCGTCAAATTTTTCTTTTGTTATTCTTTATCAAAAATGCTGAAATAATATTAGAAATAATTGCTGTGAAGGGTTTCTGTTCAAAAAGCATAAATAACAAGGTTAAGTTTAAAAAACACTGCCAATTTTGGCTATTTAACATCTATCATAATGGGGGACGTTTAACTCTGATAAACAAATTAAGTAACATTTTTAAGCAATAATGAAAATTTATTCGGGAATGTTTAGCTTCTTTAAATAATTACTTGCTAATCTGCTGATGACTTCCTGTAATAACCTAGTAACCCTTGATATCTTCGAAGTTGAAATAAGGAAAACTAGTAGTAGACCTAGAAAACATGAGTCTGAGCAAAATCCCCGCGGCTCTGACATAATTATGTCGCATGAGACAGTCAATCATTGACTGGAATAAAGAAAATTGATCAGACTGTATTTATATTCTTCACATAGGTTTTAAGTAATTTATTTTATTGGATCTTATTTTGCCTGGAGAAACCCCATCACTGCAAGCACTGTTTTCCAGGGATGCCCAGAGATCAAAACAAATACATTAAAATACTTTTAAAACAGTACAGGTACAATAAAATTAAAATATGAGAAATCTTACTATAAATAGGGGAATGTTGTATGTATCTGAGTTAATCAAATGCTCCGTCAGTTTCGATCCAAATGTTGGCAAATTCATAAGGGAGATCGAGAAATATACCGAGACGGTAATGCGAAAATTTCAGTGAAAATGTGGTCGGTTGCTATCCTAGGGAAACAGAGAAAAGTAGTCAGTTGCTATCAAACAAGCAAGTTGCTCGCGTAGCGCAGCGATACCTCGCGGATAACGCAGCACTACGCCATCGCGCGCGTAAACGAAGAACAGCCACGTAATGATATTACGGGTGAACGACCGTAGATGTGTGTTTAGTACAAACAACAAAGAGGTATGGGTATGTGGGTTTAGTTAGTCACAGTAAGAAAATGGAAACAAGCATAAAATAGTCTAAAGAAGGAATGAAAGAAACTAATCAGGAAATGTAAGGGGGAAAAGCTCAAATAAGATCAGGAAATATAAATAAATAAAGTTATAAACTGAGAACATAATAATAACATGGAAACGGGAAATCACAAGCTAAGCAGCAAATAAAAGAAGACGCTAAAAGGGAAATATAAGAAGGACAGATTTAGAAAATAACCGGAACGGGATTAAATAAAGTTTTAAAAAACATGGAACGGAAAATCGCAAGCTTTAGCAGCAAAAATTTAAAAAAATGGAACAAAATTGAAAGAAAATTGAAAAAGAAACTTAAAAATCGTAAAATGTATCGAAGTGGCTGTTTAAGAATTAGCAGTGGATCAGATCCCATCTTGTGATCAAGCCTTTGTCGAATGAGGCGAAAGAAAAGTATGCGAGTGCAAATAATTTAGTTTTGGCAAGGATAATCTTCTTAATAAATTTTTACTACAAACCTACCAAATGCATCTGTTTCACAATATTTATTCTGTATACAAACATTTAACAAAAGCTATCTTTTTACTATATTTGTTTCTTGATTAATTAAAGCCATATTATAACATTTTCAAACAAAATAGATTAGCATTTCTTTGCCATAAAATGTTAGCTTTTACTGTCAGATATATCCCCTTTTATTTTTGAGCCGAACAATTACGGCAAAGCAAAGAAAATTGGAATTTACTACCAGCGCACATGTCGCCAATACGTACCACTCCTTCGGTCATGTTATAGTACGACCTTTTGTTGTGTAGGCCTATATCACCGTCCCGCACGCCGTCACGTACTGTGTGTTATGAACATCGTGTATGCGTTCGACTAATAATTCCATCGTAATAATAAAGCGCTGAATCCGGCGTTTTATTCAAAATCTCGGATTTTGACAAAACTACAGCACCTAGAGTCTTGATTTTTGCAGGCTATATTGGTTTAATAAAGTACAATTTAATCGTGTAAAAAAATGAATTAAAAAAATTCAGTGAGGGCGTCCTCCTCAGCAAATGATATAATATGGCTTTAAGGAACATACTGAGTTTGTCGATATAATACCGTCTGCATAAAGTAATATTTTATTTAAAATCGAAGTAGTAAGATCATTGCTATGCGAAAGATTACATATTTCAATGTATATATTACATTTGTCAATTTCAGCGACTATTTTTATATACATGGTGAGATAAATAAGATATAGTCTAATATGTGTCTGTACCAAAATACGAGCTGGTAGTATTTACACACTTTTACATACACATACCGTTTCAAATGAATGCATGTAGGGAGTGAGGACTTCTCTGAAGATATTACAAGGAGATGGGATAAGAGCCGTCTTTTCTAGAAATTATAGACAAACATGATGGGCCTTATCAAAACAGAACGGTCTCTGTATCCTTTATAATAATTCTACTCTGTAAATGTATCCTGTTTTTCCTCAGGCACACGTGGTATTTCATATAATATTAAGCATGTTAAGGAAAGTTATCGGTAGAAACCTGACCACAATTACCACTTATGTGTCAAGTTGTTTAGCTGTTACAACACGTGAAAATGAAATTCTATATTTTTGTTTTGAACAACCAGTAAATGTAGATGTCCTGGACAAGCAATCCCAAAATTGTAACATGTTCATAATTTTGTATGGAAGAGGTGGCGTCTTATTTGTACTTTTAAAACGTGGGCATTCATGCTGTTATCAGCATTGAGGTTAACGTGGTTGTTAACATAAGTGTAGATCCAAAGATGGTCCATGCAATCATCCCCCAACGATGACGGTTGTAAGTGCGTTTCTGACCAAATTAACCTCATATTTGGCCATGGCATATTTTTGCGCTCTTCGCGCGAATTTGTTCCACTTTTGCACCATATTTCACCATTTTCGCTTCAATAAAAAAATTAGCGTCGTTAAAAACAAATAGCGCTCAATAGCAATATCGTTCAAAACAAAAACTATAAATTAGTCCACGATAAAGGGCAGTGCCGGAAGAATGAGGGAAATTAAAGGATTAAAAAATACAAAAAAAAAGCAAAAGAACAAAAGGGGACGGGCTGTCGATAACATAAGGTTATGCATTATTTCTTGCTTGTTGATACTGGGCCCCCATTCCTCAAAAACATCAAGGCCACAAGTCTGGCAGGAATGAGGCCGAAACTTCCATAGTGCGGACTTGTTCCAATGTATAATGGCCCCGCAAGGTAAAAAAGCAAGACGTAACCTTAAGTTATCGACAGTCAGTCACCTGTTTCTTTTGTGTTTGTTTTTGTTTTTGAAAGCAATGCGTAACCTTAATGTAACGTTGACCAACAGAGGGCGTCATTATACATGAGATGCTGTCCTCCAGAGGAAGAGAGGATACTCTTCCATGATTCTAAACATAAGATGTTGAACAGTATCCCATGTACTATAGTCACATTGGGTGTCTAACCACTGCACCACGTTCGCCTTCAAATTACAACTGTGCTAATTACTATAGAAGACATAAATCAAATGAATCATAATTTGTATCTAATTAAGAATTAAATATTACCGGTATTTTGAAATGAACAAGTAAACAATGATAAACAAGCTCATTTAAATATCGACTAATTTCCGGGGTTAAATATATATTTGCTCTTTGTGATTGATCATACTCCATTCATATCAATTTAGTCAATTTCAAAATAACCGACGTTGCGACTGAAACCTTCAATTTTGAGCTGGGTTGTGATGTAAATAACCTTGAGTACCGGGCAATCTGGGTGAGGGCTGAGCAACCATCCCTCAACCGTGCAGGAGACGTCCGAGCCAAACTTTCAAACGACTGTGACAGAATCATAAAGGACATTCCTCGCCGATTGTCATTAATACCGGAAGTGTCCGGTACTCAAGGTCATTTGCATCTCAACCCTCATCCCTGGGCCTCAAGGAAGAACAGATGATTAATTGTGTTTTCAACTGATTGAGTGTCCCAGGTTAAAGGAGAAATAACACAAACAAACAAACAAAAACAATCAACCCAGCTGAAGACTGAAGTTTTCAGTCGTAACGTCGATTCGTCCGTCAAAAATAGGTATGTCTGGTTGACCAGATTTAAATTAAATCTTAATAATAATCCCTCAAAATAAATTCGTGCTCACAACCAAATCTAAAACCAGACCTTGGAAGCAATGAGCTAAAATCAATATGGCTGGGAATATTACCAACCAATTTTCCTTTGCTGTCTGAAAAGTACCTGACACATGAACTTGTATAAAAAAAAACGTGTCCTCCATTTTAAGGAACAAACGGCCTATCTTGTGCAAAATTGCGTCAACATGGTCGATACGGCGAGACATCCTGGTAATAGCATTTTGCGAAATTCATAACACAGCTAGAATGCCACGTATTCGCTTACTCAGCAATCTGAGACCATTTCTCGTAAATGTACCTGCCCAACTGGATTCTAATTACAGAAACTATTATCTGTAGCAAAGTATGAATTACACAGCTCAGAAATGCACTATGATTTGAAAATTGTATTCCCATAACCCCATTTTAATAGAAGCCAATAAAGTATACGGTCGAGGGCTTCCCGAATTAGAATAATTATATTGAAGTTCCTTGCTTTACGTATTACTATAACTATGAGGGTATGAGAGTGTGCGTGCGTATATCACTTCAGCTACAATCACAGCTTGTTCTATTATTACAGCAGCGCATTCTGCAATTAGTGTATGTCAAATTTGTTTCTTCTTCAGAAGCACAAATGTTTCAAAAATATTCAACAAATAAATATATTTCAGATATTCTATCGTTTCAAATTTATCCTAAACTCTTGAAAGTATTAGTGTCTTGTATTGGTTTAGATTGCAGCAGTATTAACTAAGCAAAGACTTGTATTTCAGGAATCAAATTAGATTTTCTGATAGAGAGCATTCATTCATACTGTCCTTCAACTTAATTCCCAAGTGTATTATGATAACAACGTGAAAAACAGAATAGCGAACCAAACCCAAAGGACGACCATGACGCATCTTTACATTTAAGCCAGTTGAAAATCCTATTGCATAATGGGAATGTCTTATTCTTCGTGTGGTCTACAAAATAATTATCTATTCGACGAAACCCGATGTGTTTGTCTGAACTCCTAACTATAATCCCCTTCGGCTCTATTCTGCTCCTATTACTTTCTATACTTTACACCAGGATCCCGAATCACAACGCAAATCTTGTAACGACAGGATCTTGTCCGTGATTTGACATTTGAACTTTTTTGGTCAAGCCTTTAAACAATGCACGCATTTTACATCGGTCATTTAACTTTTTCACGATGGTGTGTTGGGCTTTTTTTTTCAGAGGATGTAAATTAATGTTTATAAAAAACACATTTTATCACAAGAAATGGAAAAACTCACATTATTTGGTTACATTTGATTTAAAATTCACATAAATAGCGCCCTCAGTTTTCACACAAATTTTCACAAAAAGCACAGAAAGATGAATAGAGTATGAAGAAAGTCTGGGTTTGCAAATTACATGATTGCTTGTTAGAGATAATCATATCAAACAACCGTTCTGGATAGCGAGTCCAATGCTCTAACTACTTAGCCTTTCAGGCTGTCTATGAAAAACATATATCACCTCTGGTACTTTAGATAGCTGTCAGTACAAAAAACTTACAACACACCAACGTGAGTAATCAATTTAATGATGCTTACCCGCCTCTCAACAGGCAAGAAAAATGCTGACATAAAGTGGCCTTTATGCTGTCGCATATGGAAGGAGCAGAAATGGCCCAAAAGTTGGTGCAGAGCTGTACTTGTTTCACTCCCCAAGGAGGGAACTTAAGACAACGTTCCAACCATCGCACCATCAGCTTGATATGTCATGCAAGTAAAGTCCTGTTAAAGATCATCATCAGAAGGCTAAAGCTGGACTAGACTAGGTGATTTCGGGGGAGCAGGCTGGCTTTCGAGAAAGAAGAGAAACTAGAGACCAGATTGTAAACATCAGGAATATAATAGAGAAGTGCAATGATCACTGGACTACCACTTAGTATGTGCTTCATTGACTGCAGCCTTTGACTATGTCAGCCATCCCCAACTGTTGAAGACAATGAGGAGGATGTCTGATTACCTGGTCACATTACTGATCTTATTATTCAACTATATGGGAACCAGGAATCTGCATATTGTCACCAAACCTGTTTAACATTTACTCAAAAGACATCATTAGAGAAGCATGGGACAGGTTTACTGGTGGAGTCAAATTTGGCGGTACACTCTAATGACAGCCAATTCATTTTTTTGAATAGAAAGTCTATTCATTTTTTTTTAATAGAAACTCATCAATTTGAATAGATCCCTTATCATTTTTAAATCGAATCATATCGTTTGATGCGATTTAGTATCAACATCGCAGAAAACTTTGAATCGACACACTCATCAAAATGACGTCAACGATAATGAGGGATTTCATTGGTCAAAAGTACGCACGCTGCTGTATCCGGGGTCTTGGTCGGCCGCCATTACACATTTGTACAGTACGGTGGGGACATAGGCACTAGTAAGAAATCCACTTTTATTGATATATTAATCTAGCATCTGTATTTTTGTGTTCATTATGTTTTAAAAGTACGTTAGAATCTCAGTTGAAATAATAGGAAACAAAACCACGGGTGAAGAACACAGGGCAAACGCTATTTAACACCATAGATTTTATATTTTCAAGCAAATACATTATAATTTTCTGCCATCCTCTTTTAAGACCGTAATTTTATAGATAATTTCTGTAATACGTGTCACCATGCTATCAAATACACTCGATGGCTATTTAACACCACAGTGTTGAGTCGTATAGTGTTCCTCTCTTAGCGTGAAGCGGGCAAGAGATGACGCATTTCCCCAAATTAACATGACAAGAATTTTAACCAGATTCTAGTCAAATAGATTCAAATAAATTGAATGGATTCTAATCAACTGCAACTAGTAAACTATTCATTTTTTGATATATTACGTATTATTTTGATAAGGATCAAATCAAATTTGAATAGTTATCTATAAATCATTTTGATTAGATAACTTGTAAAAAAAATGATTAGTTCCCCTCATCAAATATTTGATTAGACTCTCCGTATCATTTTGATTAGATTCTAGTAAGTCACCTATCGATACGGCAGTCTAATCAAATTTGATTAGTTTCTAATCATTTTTGATTAGTTTGTTTTAAGAGTGTAGCAGTATCACAAATCTGCGATGTGTTGATGATATCACCCTAATATGCAGCAGTAGATAGGAACTGCTGGTCCTGAAGTGCATCAAGGCATTGAGATGAAAGACAGATATGTTTGAGATGTGGTGCTATAGGAAGCTGCTGGGAGTATCTTGGAAAGACACGAAGACAAACACCTGGGTTCTGGATAAAATTGGCATGGACTTCAACATCAGAAAGTCCATCAATGAGAGGAAATTGCGCTACTTTTTACCACATTGTAAGAAAGGATGGTGGAGTTGAGAAGCAGATTCTTGCAAATTGTACGAATTTTGTATGCTAGTCATCAAAACTCTCAACATTATAGCTCGCAGCATTAACCGTTATACCCAATCAAGTTGTGAAACCGAGAAAGGTGTTAACACAAATTTTGTACTTGTACTTAAACTGTATTCAAAAGAGGGTTTTGTGTATCCTGGGTAGGTCACCATCCGCGGTGTAACCGAACCAGAAGTTGAATTCCGATGGCATTTAAAGCATTTTGTAGCACTGAAAAAAATTGATTTGAACTAAAAAGCCCCGTACAAACCAATAGGGAGTGCGATCGCGAGTCCCCTTTGACAGACGTGAAAAGTGGGTAAGTGATATGATATATCGAAAGAAAGTTTTTTTCGATTTCCCCTCCCGAGAAAAATGTTTATATGGAGCGGAAATGACACCCTTTAAATCAAGCCTTAGGATCTTTTTAATAGAATACCATTCTTCTTGTATGTCTGCTTTATTTGTCTCAATATTTGAGTGCAAAAACCGTTCCCCGAATCGCTTTAATAAAGCAGGGTTCCTTCCATAACATTTGTTATAGGCAAAATATATAATTCTCGATCATGAGAGCCAACTTGGGTTATCACAAATATTTGCGTCGAGCGAACCTTGGTATTACGTATAGATCCTATCGAATACTACGTCACTCATTCTCATTTACATAAAATTCTGTCCACCATAAGGTACCACAGGGCAATTTGCACGATAACATAATTCAGTATCGAAGTTACGTAATGTTACTATGTCAACGGGATCACGCGCTTGAGTTATGAACCACGATCGAAACAATCACCACACAAAGTATATGGCACTTGAAGGCATATCAAAATAGCGTGATCCGGTAACCAAGAGAATTACGTAACCACTTCGATGCTGAATAAAACATTTGATAGGTATGAATGATTTTGGAATCGAACTAGACACCTGTCCCTCTGTCACTTAAAACTTAGAACCAACGTGGCTGTCATTTCAATTGTTATACCGTTCCGCTTGAGTTTATTCGATACGGTCTATAGCCACATACTTACGGCGCAAGCACATCTTTTGAGAATTTACCAATCACTGTCTTTGGTCGAGCAATTCAGCATCGAAGTGGTTACGTAATTCTCTTGGTTACCGGATCACGCTACTTTGGTATGCCTTCGAGTGCCATATACTTTATGTGGTGATCATTTCGATCGTGGTTCATTACTCTAGCGCGTGATCCCGTTGACATAGTAACATTACGTAACTTCGATACTGAATTGTGTTGTTCCACTTATGATCGATAATTAGATATCTTGCCAATAGTCCATATCTAAATAGGAAAGTTTCCTTGTTCAACTGTGATGCGATCAAGCAAAATCAGTCGGAACTCGGAAATATTGATTTTGAGATATAGCCAAACAAAGGAACTATTTCCTTTTGTTTCCTGCTGTTTTGGAAACTCTTTAATTGCTCATATCTTTGGAACTGCTTGTTCCATTTCAATGGGGTTTTCTGATTTTGTTTGATCGCATCACAAATAATAAAACAAAATCATTATTCATTTATTTCATGTGTGAGATTTATGGAAATACTGAGCATGTAGAAACTCCACAGTATGTTCGATATGGCTATTTAATTTCGAAATTATTATTCAAGTAAAAGCTTTAATGCTAGTGTCTCATTCTAAAAAAAGGCTTTCTGTGTTGCTTTTGATTATAAAGTAAGACGTGCCCACCTGTAGAAGAAACATCCCCCGGCACTTTATTCCAATAATATGAACGAAGATGTAATTAACAGCACTGTACAAATACGGAAACAGCATTTCTATACAATATATACATGTTAAATTTTACAATTACTTGTCCGTGATATGCAACCTTTATTGGTTAATCAAATGAAAGGTATTGCATTTCATTTTTCTATACAGTGTAAGCTTAAAACAACTTCTCACGTAAGTGGTCTTTGTGGTCATTTTCTACCGATTTGTCTTCATTGAATACAGCCACTGCCAGTGAAAAAGGGTAGATTCAAAAGATATCATTAAAAATAAAAGTTCTGATTTTATATGGTACATCATGTTTTATTCCTGGATAAAATGCCAAGTGCCCAATCTCATTTGAATGTCCAACAATAATAGCCTACAGCAGTACGAGTAGTACTACCCGTCTTACGTGATTTCAGATATTCAAATTGTTCCCTAGTCAAAACCTGGATGATGTCAACATTGATGCTTGGTGTGTGGGAGTGAGGATGCGAACATCAAGATCAGAGAGGATGCAGGATGGGTGCAACTTCAGGCTGCGGACATGATGTGACGAGGATGCAGCCTCACAATATTACCGATATCTTTTCATTATTCAACTTCTTACTTACTGAACAATTAACAACAGATGCAACAAGAATTAACAACAACTAAAACGGGAAGAAAATACAACTAAACACCAACCATCTCAAAAAATTGTAACTTTGGAAAGAATGGATGAAAAACAAGGTTACGAAACCTTTCAAATTCTAGAGTAAACATTCTCTTTGAATGAAACACAGAACACTAGATATGATAAGCCTTAAGGGTAGACTAGGTATTGTTGGCCAAAAATCATTTTCATTATCTAAATCAATATAAAATAACACTTTGATGTTTTGCAAGTTCATTCTACAAATCATATACTTTGAAAACTTGCTTGATGGAACATTTTGCATGTGCATTTTCTGATCGTGAGATATCAGAAGATGCTAAAGCAATATCCTCCGTAAATCCGCTTTAGCGGGTTCAATAAACGGATTTCGAATATTTCCAGGATTTATCAACATGCTCAAGGAACTGTATTACTTTTTTTTTTGTTGACGAGCTGTTTGAAATATGTGACCCGGCAGCACAAATGAGCCGTAAATTCCCTAAATTGTATTCTGAGTTACGGTGTAAAATGTGTACGAAGGTCGTATTCATCGGTAACTTAAGCTGGCCCGACATCTGACTCATTTTGATAGTCAAAAACTAATCAATAATCCTATTGTTGAAGTGGATAATAAGCTTCTACCAGAGATGGCTATAGAACTTTTAATAGCTCTGGTCTTTGTTTGCTTTTGCTAAATCCTGTTCAAGTGGTGGGTTACCAGGCATTGCATTGTGTACAGGTATGCATAACCAACAATTAACAATGAGAGAACTTTCTTAAACCTCGTTGACTTGGGGATGATTTGAAATGACCGCCAATTATGACTGTTTGATATTTATTGCCAGCAATGTGGAAAAAGAGACACATGTATAAACGTAAAAAGCTATAATTTTGTTGAAGGAGCAAAGTTTAACAAACCATAACCCCGCTTATGGATATCGTTTGAAGTCAAATGATATACCATTTTTAAGTTTATGATGTTTATTTTTAAACACGAAATAAAACAAAATTGACCGGGAAGGAATTTACGGCTCATTCGCCGTGGACGGTCACATATGTGTGCTTCTTATGGAATGAGCTTTCACTAGCATTTATTAAGTATGAAAGACCGGAAAAATTGAGTACGAAACTCGGGGAGCTGATCCTGGTTGCGATGGTTATTTGTGGAATGTCTAGGGTGTGCGCTCTTGAAGCAGCAAAGTCCTTGATTTGTTGTTTAATGTATTATAGAATGATGTGGGGCCGTAGTGGTCAGCGACAACCTGTAAAGTGTGCTGAGGCTTGTGGATTAACGTCTAGGCGTTGTGCCTGTGCGTAGCGCACTATAAATCACTGCGCTTTTTTCTTTCTTTTTTTTGCTTTTTTTTTTTTTACTTGAGTTACTCTGACCAACAGGTCAACTTTTTATTCGACAGACGCTTTGGGTCCTGTCAACGAAATCAGGCCAAAAAATCAATTCTGAATTTTCAACAAGTTTAACATGACAATATTAGTATTAGTGACCCGCTTTGTATGATTCTGAAGATTTTCGCCTGTTTTGTCATATGGCTGTAAATTCAATGAACTATGATTTTACTATAGAGCGCTTACAAATTGATATGATGATGAACTTCACGGGACTCTTAGTTTCATGAAACTTTGTCTCCAAATTGAGGTGCAAATTGTACTTGACCCGTTTCTTTGTGTGAATTACTATATGGTATAATTAAAAAGACCTCTTGAGGCTCGTCGTGAGGCCGTAAAGTAACCCGCTAGACTTTCGAGAGTTTGAGAAATGTGGTTCAAAAGCACAAACTTCAACGTCAAGAGGATTATAGAGAATTATCTTTTTAAAACCACTCTGCCATTAACGTCTCTAGAAATCGAAGTGAACGCAAAAATACATAGCGAGCTGTAAAATAATGAACCAAAAATACGTTAATTTAAGAACAATAGTTTCCGCATTTCCTCAACTAAATTAACTCTTAAGTATTATAGTTAGAAGATCAATTATTGGAAATCTAATTTGGTTTGGGTAAAAATCACGCCACATGTTGTAAAAAATTACTGATTGAATTTGGTTAAAATAAGCTTGGTATATACTTTTGCGTGTGCTCACGACGTACAAAAATTCAGTTTGCGAAATGGAGTTCTGTAATAACTTAAACGTCAAGGGGACCCGTATAAATGGTCTGTTTTTACTGGAGCGAGCAGTGTAGCATTGAAGCATATATATAGCAGGTGCATAAAGTTGTAAATAGAACATGTCATAGGTTGCGTCTGGTAAGATAGGGTGGAGGAGTTGGAGGGCATTGGAAGTGGACAGGGAGGAGCAGTGGCGATAGTCAAGTGGGAAGGACAACCCCCACTGGATATCTTGTCCTCCTAATTAAACCCTCCCCCTGTTGGATGCTGACCGCTGTGATATTTTACGGTTTTGGGTCTTTTTTGCCATTTTTTGTCAATAATGTTTCCCCTTGAAAGCCGCCTCCCCCACGCCCTCCTAAATGAAAAACCCGACAACGCCAATGGGGAGGGGGAAACTGGAGTGGTCTGAAGTGGGAGTTGGGTATTATACGAGGCGGTAAAGTTTGAGAGAGCGAGGATAGATGACACTGCCATAATCATGAGTACATGCATGGGAAGTAAAACCGTGTGCAGCTACAAAAAACTGATGCGCAGTCATTAACCTCTAATTCAAAACGGTACCGTAACGAGGAATAATAAAGCTTTAATATAGGCCTACGTTTTATTTCACTTCAATCGATGTTCTAGGAAACAAGTTATGCTTCATCCAACAAAGTGACAACCTGTACAAGAGACAAGAATTCGACACAGCATTCAACCATCAATACACCCCACAATTGCTCCTATGTTCCTGATCGTCACATAATGTCATGTGTAATAACGACTCAATAAATCGGAGGAAATTGGCCACTATATGATTGACGTAAAATACATCTTTAATTTCCACTTTATGCTTCGCAATAACTACTCAAGTTGTTATAAGGTACATATTTAATGTTTTGTTCAAATCACACTGACTTACATTGATCTTTCACAAAACTATAAAATACAAAAACAGAGAAGCTTAGATTTAGATTCTTAAAACAAACTTGTGACCCTGGGCCCCTTGTGACGGATATTGCGTGGATGACTTGATAAATTTCTAAAACACGAAGCTGATGAGACGAAGCTGTTGATGCGTGCATGTAGTGCTTTCAAGATTGTTATATCACATCGTCCTTGCCAACTCAACACAATGTCAGACGTTATAAATACTTGAAATAGCTACGGATGGTCCACTTGATATTGTCGACATATATGAGATTCTTTTTCAAGCGCGGCAAAAGAACTTGAAAATTAGGTCACTGATGTAATCATTGAGTGCTAATCTAGAGGTATAGTTAACCTTGGGGACCCGGGTGGGGACCATTTTTGAAAACGGAAATATTGGATTGATTATGTATACTTCAGCTTAGAAACGTAAGAAAGCAAAGCATTTCCTACTTTTATGGTCGTTACACTGGTGTTTGTGCTGTTCAGTATACCGTTGCCTAAAGCGAATAACACTTTAATTACCATTTTGGCAGTCGTAGAATACAAATTTACCATAGCAATTATTGACTTGATTAACCCGACATTCGACATGGTGAACAAATGTAAATTAACAGGTGAAATCTGTAGCTTTTTTTATTCATGGCATAAACTAGATCAATTCCCAGGAAAACGCCTAGCCATTATAGTAAGTCATAGAGCAACAAATGGACTTATTAGCATGTGTGCATTACTCGATCTGGAAATTTATACTTCGCTATTCGCCGTAGAAGTGATGTTATTCACTACGCAAATAAAGTTTCTTTACGGTTAGGAAATTTACCCACTATTAAAATCTAGCGACTAATTTTGTACGTTTGCTAAATAACCGCATGCGGGTGATTGTTCTGTGCATTTTGCCACCTCGATCACTACCCTACGACACTCCTGAGAAAAGATATGAATGTTTAAGTAACGCGAGGTCGAAAAATATAAATGGCAAAAAGGCCTATTCAAGTTTTTAGCATAAAAGAACACACACAAAAAAAAATGCAGATAACATTTTTGTTTACTTGCTGAGCACATTTCAGGCATCATACTGCCGCTTCCAACTTTACTTCAGATTAATCTCTTTTTCTTTCAGTACTTTGTGTGTCCTCTGTTGGCTGGGGTAATTCATTGGGGTAATATTATGCGTGTTTATCTAATTACACGCTAATCACTTACTATAATAGCGTAAGTAACCCTTGTTATCTTTGAAATAAGAAAAATAAGTAGAAGAGCTTTATCAAGTAGAAAGGTGAGTCTCAAAATCCCTGGCTGCACTGACGGAATGTCGTATGAGACAGTCAATCACTTGCTGGATTGAACGAATGAAGAAAACATTAGTATGTAACACTAGGATCTACAACATGCTCATATATCAGGGGCACAGTTCTTTAACCCCAATACGTTTATACATTCATTGAATGACCTTTGAAAATTTGGGTACAAAATCTCACACTCTGCAACTTGAGGTCAAATTTTGCCCTATGAATGTTTAATTGAGGTTATTGGAGTATGCCGTTGGGATGGGGCTATTATGGTCCATAGTGCAAGCATTTCTTATATCCAGTCACAAGAGCTAGAGCATAATTCATATTAATGTTGATAAACTTTTCATATTTATTTTTGATAATTGTTTTTTTTTTGTCCTGCCCTCTTCTGTAGGTTGTAAGCAAGAGCTAATGTCTTCCCATGTCAAAAAGGAAGTTTTTGGAGATTTCCCCTCCTGAGAAAAATTATTATATGGAGCGGAAACATCACCCCTTATATTAAGCCTTTGGATCTCCTATAGAACCCTTACCACTCCTCTTGTGTGTCTGTTTATCTTAATATTTGTCTTAATAGTATGTTAGATGGCTATTTAAATTCGAAATTATTATTCAATTGAAAGCGTAATGCTGCAGGAACATTTCCATACAATATACACATGATATATTTTAAATTGCTTGTGCGTATACAACCTTCATTGGTTGCTCAAAGGAAAAGTATTGCATATCATTCTCCGATACTGAAAAGTGTAAAACTACTTCTCAAGTAAGTGGTGTTTGTGGTCGTTTTCCCATTGATTTGTCTTCATTGAATACGGCGTGTACCAGGGGAAAAGGATAAAATTAATAGAATACAACTTCTGATTTGATATGGTACATCATGTTTTATTCCTGGACAAAATGCCTATTGCAGCATCTGATTTGAATACATTCGGAGAAATTTCCATACCCAACGATAAATAGCCTACCGCAGTACGAGTAGTATTACTAGTTTCACGTGGTTTCTGATATTTTAATTGTTCCCAAGTCAAAACCCTTGGTAACGTCAAAAGTAATGCCCAGTGTGTGGGAGTGAGGATGCAAACTTCAAGAGAGGATGCAGCATGGATGCGAATTTTGGCTGCCAACAGGATTTGACGAGGATGCAGTATGAGAATGCACAGTGGCGGCACCAGCATTCTTTTGGGGTGGGGGTATGGGGGTATGGGGGGAAGTGAATTTTAGGGGGAGGCAAAATCGACAATTTTTGCGCAAAATTGCCACGAAAAGTTAAATTTACGTAATTTGGGGGATTTTGCCTCAAAAGTGGTGGGGGGGGGCGGGGAGGCAAGAAAAATATTTGGGGAGAAATCCCCTCCCCGTAGCGCCGCCACTGAGAATGTATAGAACCAAGGATGTATTTTGGCCAAAAATGTAAATGTGGCTGCATCGTTTTCGTGTCGTCTGCATTATCCTCATGCATCCATACCTCTAATCATGCATCCATTCCTCTAATCTGGGCATACACTGCTTCGTAAATTAAACACACTAGGCGGTTACCCGTATCTCGCGGTTTTCGGCTATCATGATTATTGGCTTTTGCAGATCTCAAGATCAGGGTGTGTCCTTTGGCTGGGATCACTTTCCCCACAGCTGAGCTCAATTGCAGCGTTTTACAATTTGACCTTACATTCGCCCTCAATTTGAAATTGGACCTGACCTTTGACCATGGATGACCAAACAAACGCAAACCTGAGCTTCCTTGGCCAAAGTTACACCCACTCACAAAGTTTGAGCTCCATTATATGAGCAATTTGAAATTTTTATGTTTTTTGACCTATGACCTCTTAACCGTAGGTCTGACAAAAAGGTCACCGTGAAAACTTTTGTTTGTTAGTCCAAGGTCCACTCACCCACCAAGTTTGAGCTCGATAGAGGCAATTTGAAATGTCTACCTTTTTTGACCTATGACCTCTTAACCGTAGGTCTGACGAAAAGGTTACCGTGGAAACTTTTGTTTGTTAGTCCAAGGTCAACACACCCACCAAGTTTGAGCTCCATAGAGGCAATTTGAAATTTCTACCTTTTTGACCTATGACCTCTTAACCGTAGGTCTGACAAAAGGTCACCGTGGAAACTTTTGTTTGTTAGTCCAAGATCCACCCACCCACCAAGTTTGAGCTCCATAGGGGCATTTTGAAATTAGACTTCAATCGGACTTGACCCCGGTCGTTGACCTTTGACCTTAAAAAATATAAACTGGTTCTTCCTTATACCAAACTGCACCCACCCAGCAAGTTTGAGGAACGTGCGACTCCTAGTCTCCGAGAGAAGATGCGGACAGACTGACAGACAGACAGACAGATTCCAGTGAATTATAGTAAGATTGTAAGGTAAGCGCCAGTTGTGGTCCAGACAATATAACACCCAAATTGCTCAAATTGTGCGCTGAACAGTTAGCGGACATTTTCGCAATCATGTTCAATTGGTCTTTCAGATTGCAGTTAGTTCCTGATATCTGGAAGCGTTCTTGCATCTGTACCCGGGCCCTGTACAAGTTGACAGGCTTCAATAGTGTTGTTGGGAGACAGGCTCCTTCTAGCTACTGTTGCCATACTGCAGTTACTGTCCGTTTTCCTATACACAATACACAGTGCTCTCACCATTGACGCGTGACCTGTACAAATGATGTATGTTGGGAGAATGGACACTTGCCTAGTTAACATCACTGTGTGAAAAATAACCAGCCAATATTTTATTTATTCTCCAAAACTTCTAGCAAATATATTTCTCTAACATGACCTAAAATTACAGCTAGGTTAGATGTTCAGAAATGGTCGCACTTTTGTAAAATATGAGTGAGGGCAAGGCATAGCTAGCCAACTCCCCGTGTTAATTGAATGGAGATTTGACCGAAAATATTGGTATCGGACCGCTCACTTCTGAAGGATGCCACAAAAAACGGTAAAAGCTACATTTAAATTATTCTAAATAGGTTCTAGAAAATAAAGTTTTGTAACATGTCCTAAATTTTTAGCTAATTTAGATGTTTGGAGAGGGTCGCACTTTTGTGTTTTAGGAAGGATATGTAAACGACAGATAACACCAAAAATATGAAGAAATTATTTCCAAACCGTGTTAAGTCAACAATCATTATGTTGCTCATTTTGAAGAATGCTGGTTAACAAAAAGCAGGTCTTTGTCTCATTTCGTGAACAAAAGTACACATACCATTGTTTCCTTTCGTTTCCTTTATAATCGGTTACCCAACTGAAGCTATAATACGCAAACTTTATTGCGATATCGCACATGAAAACAGTCACATGTGCACAGCCAGAGAAGATCCGATTTAATCAGTTGAGCTGTTTCAATGAGTGTTATCTTGGTTTAATAGCTTTTAATGGGGTTAAAGGTCGAGATGAATTCTACTGTAGACATGACTGCATCATGCTACCAGCTATTCTCCATTCTGCAAGTTGCTCGGCAATGTTAGTAAATGATTGTCGTGACATAATTACCACACAGTAACTATAGTGGCGAAGGTGGTTGTACTTGACAAAGTTAAGATACCATTTGCTTGCATCGAAGTAGGGCATTGATTAGGAACCCATTGTAAAGTTATGAGAGTCTCATACTACTCGTAAGGGTCGCTACATAATGCTAGTATTTGACATCCGACATGTCTTCGTTATTTAATCTATTCCCTTTCTACAGGGTGTCCAAAAAAAAAGAGGCCCCACATTGCGCCCTCTTTTTCTCCTATTTTAGAAAAGTTGATCAAATACATGTTGGTATGTAAAGAAGCCTTTACGAGTTAGCTTTAATAAACCGAAACAATTATTTCAATTGGCTCATAACTTTTGAAGATATGCCCTTTTAAAGAAATGTATCCGTTTTCACTCTGTCCACGGAGGAGGTTTGGCTACTTCAAAGATTGAAAAGTGCATATATACCATGTATGAATATAAAACATTCCTTGATGATAACTTTATAAAATAACAACTTTATTTTTGGGAATGGGCTTTACCGGTGGGCTTATGGGTTATGGATTTTGTTAAGTGTCATTAATTTGGGCGAAATTGATGTGGGATGGGACTTCTTTTGCTATACTTGCAATTACTTTCGGTTATTTTATGCCTTTTTGTTTAATAATGTTTCTTACTTTCTTACTTTATTGTTTCTTGCTTTCCTTTTATTGACAACATAAGTCATTTATCTTTTTGGAATAAAAGGTAGCCCTGAAAAGGGCTGTTTAGTTTGTCTTTGGTTCTTTTGAAGTGAGTTTACTGTGCTGCTCTACCCTCTACCTGGTTTGACTACTTGACGAATACAGGTTTCAGCCCAAGTCCTCATTGCATCAACTGCGTTGCGTACCAACCTTGTGTCCCGGATACCTTTCTTTAAAAGGGCATATCTTCAAAAGTTGTGTGCCGATTGAAAAAATTGTTTTGGTTTATTAAAGCTACCAATTAAAGGTTTCTTTACATACCAAAATATATTTGATCAACTTTTCAGAAACAGGCGAAAACGAGGGCGCAATGAGGGGCCTCTTTTTTTTGGGACACCCTGTATTTTCATTAATGTTTACGTTCTAACGAATGTTTGATGACATAAAATCGATAATATGGTAGAATGTCTGGTGGAAATGTATTATCGATTTTACGTCATCAAACATTCGTTAGAACTTACACATTACTGGAAATAAAATGGGAATACGATGACTTACTGAATATAGTTATAATGAGTTAAAAGCCCTGTCCAATCCATTCCTGACAGGATTGGGATTTCAGAGGCCACGCTCCTGAAGCTCTAAACTTTTACGGTTTAATTTAGATGATGAAAAACCAAGTCAAAGAGAAATATGAAAAAGGAAACGGATTTCTACATTTCTTGATTGACGAGAACGCTTACACTGTGCGCTGCTCACAAGACCACAATTTAGCGATACCTTGTGGCAACAACAGCAGCAACAGCAAAAACTACAATAAAATACAACTAAACATCAACAGTGATATCCCTAATATGCAACTGTGGTACGAATGGATGTATAACAAGCATGACAAGGCTAAGAAACCCTTCACATTCTGGAGTAAACATTCTCGTTGAGGAAAAACACGGAACGCTGACTATGAGCCGCCTTAAACCATGATAATGGTAGAACTATTGGCTTTCACCGGGCTTTTACTCGGTATGTGTTGTTCCCTGGTGTTGTGGATCACTTTACATGTGCATATTCTGATCGTGAGATTTAGAACATGAAAAATAATACGACTATTATGATCCTGAGAGAAAGCAGAAGATCCCGGCCCCGTGTCCGCGGGTACTCATACTCGTCGAAAATTTCGAGAAATAAGGGTGTTTTAGATGAAACGGTATTTTCCGGTAGACTATTGCCCATGTCATATCAGCGTGTGCCACGCTGCTCTCTATATAGAAAGCGCTAAACTCTAATAAAGGAATTACAGTAAAATTTCAAACCGATTATCACAATTCATTCGGGTAATATTAAACCTGTTTATCTAATTACACACTAATCACTTTCTGTAATAACGTTACTAACCTTTGCTATCTTTGAAATAAGGAAATTTTGAAAATGTGAGTCTCAAAATCCCTGACCGCTCAGACGCAATGTTGTATGAGACAGTCAATCACATGCTGGATTGGACGAAAAAGAAAACACCAGTATGCAAGCCTTTCTTATATTCCGACCAAGGGTAATATAGATAATAATACTGCACCGTCCAAAAAGAATTTGTCAAGACACTTGTCTCAAAAGTTTATTCTCTGAACAATGTCAAAGTTTGCCTGCCTCAATTTTGGCCAAAAGCATAGTGTTTATCAGGTTTAAAAGGCAGATGCATAGGGCAATTCTGGTCCTTTTCTCGCGGTAGATAAAGCATTTTTTTCTTAGCATACTTAGGGGACCATTTGTGTGAAAAAAACTAGGGGACGTGTCTTCCCCGCTACTGCCGCTTTTATCAACGAATTACTTGGCGAAGACCGGGGAAGGAGTATTAACCCTTCCAACATACTATTGGAGTGACCCTTACTTTTTGGCAGGTGGTACTCGTGGATGAAGGGCTCAAAAATTGTTATATGTATACATAATAAATAATATATGGTAGCTTTATATCGTGCATGCAAGCCCCGGATGCAAGCTAATGTTAACGTTTTGGGGTCAGTTGATTAAGGTTAAGGTGATGTTATGAATGAGATTTTTGGGTTATAAAATGCCGTAGGTTTAATAGATAATCATGATAATAGATAAGCATTGCATTTTAAAAACCTCCACCTCTAAATGACATTTAAAAAAAAACATAATAGAGTCATTGACATTATAGTCAAATAAAATCTTGTCATGTAGAAGTCTTGTCCAAATGCTCCAAACTTTGAAGAATAGTTTTTCACATATCACTTTCATAAACAGTCCACTTTTGTATAAAATTCATTTTTATGAAATAAAAAACAAACAAACGTCACAGCTTTTTAAACAAGTTGTTGCATTTTGCCTTTCATTAATATTTTGACGAAACCTTTTCCATCAGTGCAAGATCAATATTGTCAGTTACTTTTATAATGTCTCTTTAAACATACTTGGTCTCATCAACTTGCAATAATATGTATATTTCTCCCACTCATTGTGCAAAGTGGAACACGAGGTCGTCGTTCTATAAGTTTGCGTTGATTCCCTTCTGCCGCACTTGTATGTCATTCAGGTTTTCTTTTTTCTTTCTTTTTTTTTCTTTTGTTTTGTTTTGTTTTGTTTTTCAAAATTGCATTTCCTAACTACTCCAAGAAGTAAAAATTGATCGTTTAAACCTAAGCATAAACAGTTCATGCATTTTTTTTTTTAAACAAGTCTTTCTTTCAGACCGACCAGGCTTAATATTTGCTCGGCAACTTTATGTTAGCTATCATTCCTGTAAAATTCAATCTATATCAAACAGATCTTTATATATATTTAATATTCGCACATGTTTGTAATTCATTTATATAGAAGTCTTTCCTATATTTTTAAGTATAGTTTTTACCCACCTTTGTCATAAGCAGTGCACTTTTGTATAACTTTTTATGAGATATAAAAAAAACAATATCTCAGCTACCCGGGCTCAGCTATTCAAGCCAAACTAGGTTGTTGCATTTTGCCTTTAATTAATTTTTTGACGAATCAGGTAACAAGTGCAAGATCAATATTGTCAGTTGATTTTAGATTGTCTCTTCAACTTGCAATAACACGTATTTCTTCCGCTCATTGTGCAAAGTGGAACACGAGGTCGTCGTTCTGTAAGTTTACGTTCATTCCCATCTGCCGCATTTGTTTGTCATCTCAAAACCCCATTGTGGATATTCAGGGTTTTTTTGTTTGTTTGTTTGGTTGTTGTTGGTTTTTTTTTGGGGGGTTTGGTTCTCTCAGGCCTATTAGTTTTTTACCCACCTTTTTCAAAAGCAGTCCACTTTTGTATAAATTTCATTTTAATGAGATACCAAAAAACAACATCACAGCTATTCAAGCAAAACTAGGTTGTTGCATTTTGCCTTTAATTAATTTTTTGACGAACCTTTTTCCATCAGGTAACAAGTGCAAGATCAATATTGTCAGTTGATTTTATATTGTCTCTTCAACTTGCAATAACTATATTTCTGTCATTCATTGTGCAAAGTAGAACACCGGGTCATCGTTCTATAAGTTTACGTTGATTCCCATCTGTCGCACTTGTATGTCATCTCAAAGCACCATTCAGCATTGAAAAAAAAGAATTGATTAATAATTTAGCATAAATGTTCAATTTTCATGTGCTCATGCATTTTGCATTTTGCATTAATGGTTCATGTATTTTTAAGAAACGTGTCATTAAGTCATTCCTTCATGAAGTGTTGAAGGTTGCGACCAAATCGACATTCTCGTCCCCGGTATCTCCTCCCACGTTATCCTATCAAAATAAAGATTTTGGCATCAGAGCAAAACTTAAATTTGTCTCATAATTGCAGTGAAATTTTAGGTCTGAAATATGTTCCGTTCATTACAAGGATCAAGTTCAGATAAGACCTACCAAGCTCAGATATCGCTGCCTCTCTTCAAAGGAAAACGCAGTTCCTAGCTGTTTCTGACCAATTCATTTCGGTGGCTGGTTAAAGAAACATGTTAACTCTTGTTAGCTTATCCCTTCATCTTCTGTTCTGTTTCCCTTTTCTTCTGGTTTTGTAGGGGTCCAATCTGTAATTTGTGTGTCCGCCTGTTGTCATACCTCCTAGCTAAGTGCGGATTAGTGTAGTGGTCTTTCCACTTGCTTCTCATCACTGTGGCCGGGGTTCAGTTTCCCGCGGTGACACGTGTGAGTTTGGTAATCGATCCATACTCGTCCTCGCAGGTTTTTTCCGGGTGCTCCGGTTTTCCTCCTTCATCTAAAATCGGACCTCTTCCCATATCCCTGTTCCGTTATATCCGGATACCATCCCTTGAATTTAGTAGCCTCTGACCACTATTGGGCTTAACCTGGCTTCGGTCGAATGTTATCAAAACAAAATAAAAAATGAAAAAAGTGTACTACCCACCTTAATTTCGTGAATATTATAGTCGTACTTCACTCCCGATTTCTTTCTCAAATCAGTATTTGCCACTCTTTGCCACTGTCTTTTTTAATATCACATTAAAGCAGTGAATCTCTGATTGAAGCTTTCTTTCTAATACCGGTATAATATAGTTTGATTTATTCGATGGAACAAGTTTGTCGATGAATACCATTTGCATGCAATCATTACCTATACCATATAGGCACGGAGTCATATGTTTTGATTGAAATCGAAGTAAAATTTATATAGTTAGATCAGATTATGCGTAAATTACATTTTCAATACATAAATTACGTTTTCCAATTTCAGAATCTATTGAATATAGAGCAATATATATATAGTGAGATAAGACGGTTCAAGTATTTATGAACCAATAAATCCCATACCATTTTTAATTGAATGCCTGTAGATCGTGCAGGACGTGTGAAATTCTAAGGAGGCATTTTAACGTTGCATTGCAACGAGATGAGATACGAAGCATCTTTTCCAGCAATCAGAAACAATATGATGGACGAGAAGAAATAGTTTTTATTATCCTTAATAGTCTATCCACTGAATGTATCTGTTTCACCCTCAGACACACGCGATACTACATAAGAGAACTTAACTGTGGAGACTTGACCATAATGACCCCTAAGTTATTTAGCTTGTAGAGGTTGTATAACATTGGAAAATGAAATGCTATACTTTTGTTTTGAACTAATAAATGTTGTATGTCACAGACAAGCAAACCCAAAATTTAATATGTTCATATTGTGTGGAAAATGCTGCTTGTCGACTTGTGCAGGGCTGCGATAATTACTCTTCTGTTTATATTATTTGAACAGGTGCTTGGAGCTTTAAAAGTTTTCATAGTAAAATTCCAAGTGATGCTAATCGATCCTTTGATGGGTGGAATGACGTCATAGAATGATGACGCCCCCTGGATCAATTGGTCATAAATACGCGGATCTACCGGAAGTCAATTTGTGCCGAAATTCCTTCCCACAATGCAATAAGCGTTTTGCATAACAATAGATACAGCTCGAAGGTTAATCACTATTCTTTGTTATGCAATACGCATATTGCATTGTGGGAAGGAATTTCGGCACAAATTGACTTCTGGTAGAGAAACCCTAAATCCGCGGATCAATAGACTATTATATAGTTGGAATGCCTCTTCGTCGCCGTTCATTTACGTTCTCCTCTAAACTAGGAAAATCCAAAAATCTTGCCATGGACGATACTGGAAACACCAGATGGACATGATGGATGAGAGAGACTATTTGGATCCAGAGGGCATCACAGAGAAATATGAATAGAAAACAAGTGAGTTTTTCTTGGAATTTTACTATGATAACTTTTAAATTAAAGGCAACATTGAAAACATTCGATTGTGTTATCAGTATTGATGTTTGGTTAATGATTTGAGTGGTAATTTATTATCATCTTTATAATGCTGAACTAAAATGTGCAGCCCAATTATTGTCTTATATGTTAGAAAGGTAATTATCAGCCAAAATTGTCTAGACAATGACGTGATGGTTATTTGTGCTCATTTGTCGTCAGGCTTCATTGAATTATTGGGACGTCATTGCTTTAGACGATTTCGGCGCGGGAATTTTTATTCGTTTTTATGTTTAATATGAGTTTGTTTTTAAATAAAACGATGTGATTCGTGCTTGATAATTATTTTCTAACATATAAGACATAATATTGTGATTGCCGTACACTTCCTTTAATGCCCACTGCACTTTTTAAAGGGCAGGTCTATAAAAAAAACAAGTTTATCTCTATTCGAAGAGAATAATTATTACATTACAAGTTGACTCTTGTTGCAATTTTTTTGTGCGTATTTCTCCTGAAAAAGGAGAAATTGTGTGGGTAAAGTTCAGCCTCGTACGTGTTCTTCCCCCGTTTGAAGCGTACGTGTTCTCCCCCGTTTGACTGATGACGTAGGTAAATGAAGCGGACACTTTATCGTGCTCTCATCATACAATCACAATCACTTTGACAAGTTTGACATTAGCAACAATGAGTTGTACTATCACTTACCATAACAATGCTGCATAACAATATGCACGCTATTGTTCTCTTTCGGGAACAAAGCCCACACAGTAAATGTTACTATGCGTTTGCTTTGTAATATTTCATCCAACTGAAACTATAGTATTGCAATCAACGCACTGAATGGTCTATTGTTCGATTGTGTCCGATTTGAGCGCTGACATATTGGAAAATGTTGCCAATCAATATTCATGAGAGTGTACATTCAACGTCCAATTTTCGAAATTGGGTGACTTGTGCTTGGCAGGTGTAAAATACATCTGACTGGGCGTTTTAAATACGTAACGCATAAAAGGCATTGACATCATCGAATGGCTGCCTATAGTGCTGTTAGTGTTAGGCCTATGTGGGGGGCTGTGTTTAGTTTCTATAATTTATTATAAGGCCTAAATTTATTTGTCATTCCTTTCTTTTCCTTTCTCTGTACTTATTCTTTCCTTGCTAAAGTATCACTCCCTCTTCTTATCACCCCTTCCCTTCTCCATCCCCTCTTACTTTTTGTTCCCTCTCATTCCTATCATTTTCCTTACCTTTCTATTTATTTACATTATTTATTAATTTCTCTTCATTTCTTCCTCTTTCTCTCTTCCTCCAGTCCCCCTCTCATTCTTCATATCCCCTCCTCCACCTCTACCTCCCGCATCCCCTCCCAAGACCTCTCACAGAATAGCTGCCCCCCCCTTCAGTACGCCACTGTTTATGACATTCTCCTTCTTAAAATAAAATAAAATGTCAATTTGTGAAACAACTTTATATAGGCTCTATACCGGTATTATATGTTACATGTATACGTAGCTATTACCATTATACAGTACTATAGACATGTAGACATGGCAGCCTTGATGTGTAATCATTCAGCAAGCGCATTCAATTTATTTAAATGAAGCACCTAAATTCAGTAGGGTGACAACGAACTGTACATCAGCGGCTAATGTGTGCCTTTTGTGCTTACGGCTACTCAATCACACCCTTGAGTGGTATGACAACAAAAGGTACTTTTCGTTATAGTAGGCGCTTTCACGCGACTTTCGTTTGATCACTTATTGACAGTAGTCTGCAAGGTAAAGCGTTAATACACTGTCGGGTCAGCTTACCGATTTAATGGCGGAAGCCCTTTGTCCCAAACAAAAGGTACCTTTCGATGAATAGCTTGTCAGATTTTAAATCGGCACAAGTTTACAATGCGTTACATAATCTATTGCCTCTCCATCTTTAATAGCTCCATGATTGCAATATACAGGGAAATCAGATACATGAGTTTGTGGACTAACACGGTTCATATGCTAGTCTCAGATGAAATTCTAAGCTCAAATTATGTATTTATTTTATAGGCCTAAAATTTCTCATGATATTGATATACGTATGAATTGTAATATCACAATTATCTAATATATAAAAAAGAAGCGGCTGATTTTATCCATATGTTTAAAAACCATGAAATTTGTAATACTTAATTTGGATTTATTTTCTGTGAATAGCAACAGTATACGTTCTGTCCATTGAGAGCGTTTATAGTCCCTTTTCTCACAGCGGGCACATCTCATTTCATGACGTCACCGGTTTTCTAGGCCAAATCTGTCTCGTTCAAAGGAACTCACCGCTTAAGTTGGTTTTTTCGGAATATCAATTTTAAACGTCTTATTTTCTCAAAAAAGGAGTCATTTTCATTGTCCTCATAATATTAGCTTGCCAATGATATGATGTTGTTTTTGCTATAGACCTGCCCTTTAAGGATATGACTGCAATTTTATCCTTTGCTGTCAAAATTTGTTTTAAAGTCGTGTTGAAGAACAAAAGATGTGTCCTCCATTTAGAGCACCAACTACTTATCCTTATTTGCATAATTGGGTCAACCTTTGATAGTGTGTAATTTCAACTTAAATACAAAAGTGATAAGTAAACGAAAAGTTTTAAAATGATGGAGAGAATCTGCACAACTTACTTGTTAAACATTAGTCGTACTGGAGATAAGTATATAGTGTAACGTAATCTGAACTAGGTAATCGAAACTAAGTGTTAGATGACAACTAATATTGGGAGGGTATATTCTAGTAGCCTTAGGTGAACACAATATTCACGAACAAGATCGTTCAAACTTGAGAGCCAGAGGGGGATTATATACACGCATTATGTACGTTGGTGTGGTAAGAGTGTATGATGCAACGCCAACAATAGGACATTGTACATAGATCATCGTTTTCTGTAATTAGTAGCCAGTTGTTCAAGTTCTTATTGAAAATGTGCTCAGCTTTCCGAGTGAGTACAAATGCCCAGGAAGTCCCGGTGTAATTGACCTTCATCGAGCGCAACATCTTATTCGATAGACAACATGGCTTTTGTTCAGAAAGATATTCAACACCCAACTCGTTCTCTCCACAGATGACTTGGCGTCCTGTCTTGAACGTAAACAGACTTCACAAAGGCCTTTGACAACATTCCCCACCGGGAACACAGAAATGATTAATTATAAAAAAAAAATCAAACATTGATCTATCTTGCTCGGCTCTCGTACGCCCTCACTTGGAGTATGCTGTGGTAGCCTGAGATCCTCCTTCAAATTGCAATATCAATGCTTTTGACCGCATTCAATGCCAAACTGACACATTCTCCAAGCTCAACTACTCCAAGGAAGTGGGTACTCGCACTAAATTCCTTGGAGTATACGTGGCTGTAGTAGTTTGCAGAATCGGCGTAAAATTCAGGGTACAAGATACATGACAAACTAGATGCAATTCCATCCTCTCCCTGAAGCGTCTGAGCAACATGCAACAAAATAAACATATAAACACAGCTTCTTTCCCAGAACAATCTCAGACAGAAACAAATTCAAGAATTGTGAGTCGTGGAAGCCTTCAAAGCAAAATCATCTAACCACTTCATAAATGATATTCAAGATTAAGTTTTTCAGCAGGTGTGGTATGCCTCTAAGCAGAATTTTTATTGATCTAACGTAACAGATACAAAAACCTGAGGACATGGGCTCATTTTTGCGACTGAGAATTTATGAATTTTGCATGTTTATAAAATCAACATTATGGCTTGCCGCATTAACCACCTGACTCAAACATGAATAAAATATCTTCTTTGTTGCTGAAACCGTTGAGACTCTTTTGTACTCTTTTTTGGGCAAACAATATCCAACAACAAATCGATGTCGAGTGGTCAACCTCGATCGTCTCACATTTCTTAGAACAAATGATAAATACACAATCACGTTGTTTTAAAAGAAGTGCAGTGTTGTATTAAATTTGCAAACGTGACCGATGACCAATTTCCAACTACCATGGTAATCATAGTAATGCCCGTCATATCGATTCTAGCGCATTACTTTCTAGGTCTAGTATTATATTGTGAGCACGAGCTTTATTTTTAGAAATATTGACCAAGTTGAGATGCATGGGATATGGGATCAATCAATCGCAAATCAGAAATGTAATTTGATAGGAAATATATGTTGACATCAGAAATAAGTTGGTGTGAGAGTGAGCATGGTTATTGACGTAAGAAATAAGTTGGCGTCCAAGTGAGCTTGGTTATAAAATAAAATGCTGAGCTCCTCCCTGGAGAGTTTCCTTCCTTCCGACTCATCCATGCTCTTCCCAGGCTCTCTGATTATCTATTTTTTCTTGTTTTTGATCAATTGTGTTTACTTGTACTTGCCGTTTTTGGTTGTTTTGTGGGTTCGGGTCTTCCCAAACCCTGTCCTGGGAATTTCTGTGTTTCCATTCTTTGTGTTTTTAATGAATAAAGAGTGATTGATACAAAGTATAGCATATCCTTTTCGTAAAAGCTAAACAACTTGACACGTTTTAAAGGAGTATTTCGTGATCCTAGCATCCTCCTTTTATGACATTTTTCAGTAGATAGCCACGAAAAAAAGCTTTTTCCAAAAATTTCAGTTGAATCCGATTTTGCGTTTGTAAATTATGCATGATTATGTGTATTACACTGCTTCATAGACAATGTGTTGCACTTTCATTCTGGTGTACCATTAACGTAATTCAAAATTCACGAATTAATCTGCAAGAAATATTTTGTACATAAACATTATAGGTTTCAATTGATATAAAAATCTCAACTTTTTTTGAGAAAAGTCATGATGTGGATCACGAAATGCTCTTTTAAGTTGCCATTGTGGTAAAGTTTCCACCGATTTGCTTTTTCTATATACAGCGTGTGCCTGAGGAAAGGAGGTAGGTTCAAACACAGATCCTGAAGGTATATGTTTTATTCCTGGGCAAAATGCCAAATGTCCATCTCATATGAATATTTTCAGCGAAATTTATGCACAACGATAATAGCCTACGGCCATTCATTTAATTTGGAAGCAGTACGCGATCCATGTGTTTCTAAATATTGTAATTGTGCCCTTGTCGGAACCTGGAAGTGGAAGATGTCAACATTCTGGTCGTACGGTGCGGAAATTGATCTAAATTTTTCTTAGTCCAAGTATTTCTCACCAAGTAGATATAAACTGGCCTCAAAAAGAAACTTATAATTTTTCACAAGGTCATATCTTAAAATCCTGTCTATAAAATGAACAAAAATACACACAGGATTACTTCAATACTCTACTCTAAACACATGTCAGTAACCAAGCAGTTGTCCAACTGACACAACAGTAAAATGCACTGACATGGAACACCTTCCTGGACCACATTCACAGCCCAACAGATTTCTTTTGCTGGGTTCCAATTATTCGCCTGTGAATGTGGTCCCTGAAGCTGTTCCGTGTCAGTCCATTCTGTCAAAGCTGGCCATGTTCATATTTATACGTCACTGTAGCTTCTAGGTCAAATCTGCCTCGTTCGAAGGAACTCGTAGCTTACAGTTGGATTTTGCGGAATATCAATTTTAAACGACTTATTTTCTCAAAAAAGGAGTCATTTTTATTTTCCTCATAATATTAGCTTGCCAATGATATTATGTTGTCCGAGCAATATATATGCCCTTTAAATATTCGGTTTGTCACTTACTGAACATAATATCAAGTAACAACAGCACGCAGCAACAACAACAAAAACATTAATAAAACACAACTAAACAATGACTTCCCTGAAATATGTAACTGTGGTAAAAATGGATGAATAAACGGGTCTAAGAAACCCTTCAAACTCTGAAGTAAACATTCTCGTCGAATAAAATAAAGAACGTTAATACAATACTCAACAAAATTAAAGGATCAGACGCCGCCAATCCTAATTTGCATTCTTTCTTTTCCGTTCTCATGGTGCTAAGGGTTTTTAGTGTCCTGAGACTTCGGTGGGACTTCAATACTTGGTAGAAGTGTTCTGTTGCCTGGCTATTACTGAATGAATTGACATTCATTTGATTTACAATGTTAATGCTGTTTTTTGAAAAATACTAATAAATAAGTCTGATTTAATTTTGTTAAGTAGTTTGGTCAGCTGGGGGTACATATACACAGAACATAGATATACCCCCAGCTTGGTCATCTGGGAGTAAATATATGCAGATCCCCCGTTTGACGATGATGGCGTATACCCATGTTGGCATGGGGATACGCAATAATTGTCAAATAATCGAATCTGCATGTGCACAACCACTATCATCACGATGTAGCTGGTCCCAGGTTTCTCATGGAATAAATCAACGTTGAAGGTGAGGCTATGATCACGAAGTGCGATTTGAAACGTTTTACAGCTTTTTACATCTGTCACTGGGAGGCGCTTTGGGACCTGTCAACGAAACTCCCGGACCCCTACTTTCACATTAACCTATCACAGATATACCTCTAGACAAAAGCCGCTCAAGACACTCGTGTCCCACTTTATTACACATGAGCCTCTGACAATAGGCCAAGACAGAATGTTCAAATATTCAGCAGTATACTGAAATGAAACTTTACCATGTTTACACGAGAAGCTGAGACAACTCTGAGTCGATATGACCATCTGGTTTTCAAGATTGATGTGATAAGCTGCAGCAACAGATGACTTTACACGAGACAATGATCAAGTTTCACAACCAAACAACCTGTTAGTTCGGGATAAATAGATCTTTGAGAACACCATAAAGCATATTTTGTGTTATGGGAAAATTAACCTGAACCAATTATATTACTGGTCAATATCAAATGATGTTGAGAACGATCACATTGTCATCATCTGTCAATATTGAATACTCTTTTGAATGCATATGTCCCTATACTTCAAATACAAAAAGTGAATTTGTCTCTTATAATATTGTTACTATTATTATATTGTACTTCACAGTATACTTGGCAGGTTGTCTCTTTGCCCTAGTCACTGCCGGGGTCACTGCACCCTAGTTTTGAGGCATTCAATCGATATGCCCACTCTACTGAGTCGCCCGGAAATAGACAAGTTCTATTCTGAAGCGACCCGCTTCAAAATACTCATGATTCCTTAATTACTCCGTCAGCACTGAGTTTACACCAGGCGATTTTCACAGAGGACACTATTTAGAGCGACTCGCTTCAAAAAGTCTCCTCGTGTAAAGATTCCTTTAGTATTATAATTAAAACCCGTCAAAACAATTTTAAGGCCCTGTTTAAAACTTCGTTCGATGAAGTAGACAGCTCTTTGTGATGTTGTGATGTCAAAAGTGCTGGATAGCACATAAAATAGAACAAATCGAACAAATCGTTCAACGTCATCATTACAATGTTATGATATACAAATAAATATGTCACGTGTCAGATGTTAAGGTTTTGTGGCGGTAAAAATATATATTGGCATCAAATACAACAGCATTTTTAATAAACATGTAAAACGAACTTATGTAAGTGCTTCTTGTGCCCATAGCAGTAATCGTTCAATTTTATCTATTTCTAATCGTATATCATCATGATTCTGAAAATAGTCTACTTGTTGTTGTCAAGTGATAAAATCTCGGAACAAAAGTGGCCTATATGTCTTTCAAAGCAACATAGTTATGATCAAAATCGTTTTGACTAAAAAGCGTTCTACATCTTTAGATTCGTGGTTTTACATTAGTGCTCATTACTTGGTCCAATTTCCATGATGTCATTAACTGCATAAGTGATAATATGCCATCCATGTGTTCGTAACTGACAAGCATACAACTTGACAGGCATGCAACGCATGTTCTAATCAGGTAATAAAATATTCAATATCTACAATACACAAGAATCCGACACTCACATATTCTTCATTGTTGCAAAATATGTAGCAGCATGTTAAATAACAACTTAATAAATCGGAGGAAATTTGATATTTGCAGTTGACGTAAAATACATCTTTAATTTCCACTTTGCGCACTGCAATAAATACTAATACTAATTACTCCGTCAGCACTATGAGTTTTACACGAGGAAATTTTCGCAAAGGACACTATTTAGAGCGACTCGCTTCAAAAAGTCTCCTCGTGTAAAGATTCCTTTAGTATTATAATTAAAACCCGTCAAAACAATTTTAAGGCCCTGTTTAAACTTCGTTCGATGAAGTAGACAGCTCTTTGTCATGTTGTGATGTCAAAAGTGCTGGATAGCACATAAAAATAGAACAAATCGTTCAACGTCATCATTACAATGTTATCATTATAATATACAAATAAATATGTCACGTGTCCGCTGTTAAAGTTTTGTGGCGGTAAAAACATTTATTGGCATCAAATAAAACAGCATTTGGTAATAAACATGTAAAACGAACTTATTGCTAGTGCTTCTTGTGCCCAGAGCAGTAATCGTTCATTTTTATTTATTTCTGATCGTATATCATCATGATTCTGAAAATAGTCTACTTGTTGTTGTCGAGTGATAAAATCTCGGAACAAAGTGGCCTATATGTCTTTCAAAGCAACATAGTTATGATCAAAAGCGTTTTGACTAAAAAGCGTTCTACATCTCTAGATTCGTGGTTTTACATTAGTGCTCATTACTTGATCCAATTTCCATGATGTCATTAACTGCATAAGTGATAATATGCCATCCATGTGTTCGTAACTGACAAGCATACAACTTGACAGGCATGCAACACATGTTCTAATCAGGTAATAAAATATAAATGATAGACATAAACGCAATTAAATATCGAATGTATTCAATATCTACAATACACAAGAAACCGACACTCACATATTCTTCATTGTTGCAAAATATGTAGCATGTTAAATAACGACTTAATAAATCGGAGGAAATTTGATATTTGCGGTTGACGTAAAATACATCTTTAATTTCCACTCTGCGCACTGCAATAAATACTAAAGCTTGGTACAAGGTTTATATAATAGGCTATAGTCTTCCTGAATGAATGCTTTGCTAATACTGACCGCGTTTTTGCATTTATGTACACTGATCTCACAAATTCTGCCAAACATGGCTTCCATTCTCAACAAAACTCGTGACGGATATTGCTTAGTTCCTCAAATTCGATCCATAAATGTCTTTGAAATTCATCTCCGCATCACCCGGCCTATTATCTTACGATAGCAAGGTTTTTGCAAAATCAGTGGATTGCTTTCTTTGCTTTCTCAAGTATCAGGACCACTATAATGAAAGACAAAGATAAAAAGACTAGTTTGCGTCTGACGTCATCTGTCAATCAAACTCCGAGCACGGTATGTTTACAAGTGTCGTGATGATATGAGTTGCTGAACACGGCGGTAAAACCGGGCGCCTTATTGTTAATTTTGCACCATCAAACATATAAACCATCTCAAAAGTTAGGTCTTGATAGTAGGAAACTTTCTTTGGCGAAGGCACCATGTCAACAATACCTAGAAAAGTTGCTTTTTGCTTTGTAAGAGTACGTAATTTTCGCCATTCTCTGCTATTCCTTTTCTCCGATTGGCACCAGCCAGATGAATCGGCCTTCCTTATACGCGCTATTAGCCAATCAAGGATCGTAGAGAATTTGATTGACAGTGACGTCAGACACAAACTAGTCTTTTTATCTTTGTCTTTCATTATATCATGACTATAAACGAGAGAATTCGAGCCTAGTCTTTTGGTTACCTATTTTAGGCTATTTCACATACATTAATAAGATTCTAATTTCATTCAGCGAGCAATTTAAGGCTCACAAATATGTCACATCGAAACAGAAGCAGCTATTTAAGTTTTTTAAGTCTGGAATTCCAAATTGGTTTTGGAAAATATATCTTGAATTCCATACCCAACCTCCGCAACAAGTATGGAATTCCAGGCACATTCCACTTTTGAAAAAAGAGAATTCCAGAAATTCAGAGTAAAAGAGGGGAATTTCGACGCGTTGGGGGGAAAAGTCTGGAATTCCGAATTTCGACGCCCTCTATAATAATAATAATAATAATAAAGAAACATTTATGAAGCGCTTAAAACATAAGTCGCTAAGCGCTTTACAAAGCATGCCCTAATTACAAAATTATACAATAAATTACAAGTACATTAAACATGATATACCAGTAGCGAATTACAAAGCATATATAGGCCCTTAATACAAAATTAGATATCAAAATAACATAAACTACAGAAAGCATCAAACATGATATAGCGATATACACAGCATAGGCCCTAAATACAAAATTACATATCAAATAACATCAAAACTACAGCAAGCATGATAAGCACACCAAAACTATATAAAGCAGGTAATATTGAAACAAAATTATAGCAATATTAAAAACAGGCAACGGAAAATAGTCGTAGCAGAATTCAATCAATATTATCATAAAAATAAATGTACATGAACGTATGCAACAGAGTTAAAAAGAAAACCGGGGTTTTCGATAAAAAGCAGGAGAAACGTCCGCGGGCCCGTCACACGCAGTACCCGGTTTCCACATTGCACGCTAATATTAAAATGACAATGCGATAAAGTTAGGGAAGAGGTTGCTAGTACTATAGTTTGGAGTATATGACTTTCAGGAAGTTGGTGGAAAGTCTAGAATTCTGACGCGTTGGGGGAAAAAGGTCTGGAATTCTGACGCCCTCTAATAGGTTTGGAGTATATGACTGTGGAGGAGTACATACAAAAAGAGCATGGAATTCAAGCGCCCTCTATAAGGGGTTGATTATTTTCTGGAACAGCCCATTGGAAGATGAGAACCCTTATTTACGTCATTATATACATGTACGATACAAAATCAAATAAGTTGAAAATAGAAATAAATAAACATGAGACGTTTGCAAAGCGAAGACATTTGTTAGGGGCATGCATGTAGTGATTTCCAGACTTTAAGATATTATAAAACTTTTAGAACATCATCATGATTCTTTCACGGTCCTCTGAACAGATGTCAGACCCCGGTGTCAGACGTTATAAATGCTTGAAGGACTTGATATAATCGACTGTTCGTCTTTTAGTTTTATCCACCAAGTATTCCTTATTGGAAGTAGGTCAAGTAGAGCTTGAGAGACAGATAATGTCGACCTAGATTCACATCGTAAGGTTATGCAGTATCGTGTAGAGGCTTAGTAAAGGTATAATATAACTGGCTGTTCAGGTTGTGAAAAATGTGGCGCTTTTTGCATCACACACACTAGATGACATATTGTACTATACCAACATGAATTTTACTGGTCTTGAATTGGTTCGTTTGTCAGAACATTGTAAAGATTTATGTGATACTCGTCATCTGTCTTTGGTTGATAAATATAAAATGATGCTGCTTTGTTTCTTTGACCCGAAAATTTAAGCAATAAAAATACATGTATAGTCCGTTACCTTTATATGAATCAAGAAAACGTTCAACTCTGATAAAAGAAATTTTAAACCGATGATCACAATTATTATTCATTCGATTAATTAGCTTTTTATTATATATAATTATATGTAATGAATGTCTGCATTATAAATAACTTTAGTAAGCACTGATACATTTGAAATAAGGAAAACATGTAGTAGCGCAATTAAAGTCGCGTGCAAAGTGGGTAATGGTGTCTCTAACGGAGGAGGTACAAAACACACCAAGGATCAAAGGATGATACAAGAGGATATACCTAGGTTTCATTATCATTGCGGTATAGGACTTTTTATTTTTTCGGAGAAGAGCAGGTAGGGCAACTACTTGATTATATTTCTACATGTTCATACTACATACTCTGAAAATTTTTGAAAATTCGCACGAGTCCGTTTTTTTTTAAATCACATTTTTGTTCCTAAAATGGGGGTTATAGCGCCCTCAACGAGCACTCTCTCCATAGGGCTACATGTAAAGACCAGTTATAGACAAATGGCCCTAAAATAAAACGGACTCGTGCGAATGTCCTCAAATTTTGCATATGATGTAGATTTAACATCTGGAATTTAATGCAAGTGACGTCGTTGCTGCTCTTCTAAATTCATTTTTAAAATGTCCGCCCCAGACCAAGTAGGATATATACCTAGAAAATATATAAATAGAAAGATTCGAGCCAGGTTTACCAACTTGATGTGTTGAACAAGACAAAGACAAGATCAAAACTAATGCAGTATGTAAACCATGATGGTGTTCACTGACACTGCACTAGTAGAAATCCAATACTACCGGGATAGTAGACAAGAGTAGACAACAATATTAATGTACAGTGCCTCATCGAGTAGAAAATGCGAGTCTCGAAGTCCATGACCACTCGGACATAATGTCACGCATGAGAGAGTCAATCGTTGCTGGATTGCGGTTTGGACATTTTGTGACACCCGTGTCAGCTGACATATCTGATATACCCATCTGACCATGTCACCCCGGGCCATGGCATAGGGAGCTGACACACCCCAATCGGGTTTATAACGTTAGAGCCACCTATTAATTTATAGTCTACGAATGGGGTGAGCGATATCTGTTAATTTCAGTCTCTTCTTCAACGATCAAAATACTGTCAATGTCGCACCAAAGTCATTCCGTTCATTTTGTATAAAGAAGCCATTGAGACAGATAGTGGTTGAGTCTGAAAATTTAACGCCATTTTAGCCGATGATGGGGAACTAAAAGCCTTAAACCTATCTTCTTGTTTTGGTTAAGTTGGTAAAATAATGTGCACTATGTGCAATGCACATAGTGCAGTTTATTTTATCACATCTACTGAAATGACCTGCTGACTTGCATGAAGATTTAGTAACTTATGTTTAATGCTTTGTTGCGTTGAATTTGAAGGCTTCCACTCTCTTTGAGTTGATCACAAAAGCTGGCATTTTGTTCCATTCAGATATCGTTTTTGGAGAAAAAGGAGTTCTTGTACACTTCTTTGTAGGTCCGGTATTCAACAAATGTCTGTTGATGGCCCCTGGTATAAGTATTCAACTGGAGATGAGGTGTTGGAGAGATGGCCACAAGGTTGTTGTGTATCTTGTAGAACATGGTCAATCTCTTGATTTTTCTCCGTACTCTAAGATCACCCCATTGAAGATCTTCTAGAAGTCTTGTGACCGTTCCTTCTTCTCTGCTGTAGTTCCCTTTACAGAATCTGGCTGCATGTCTTTGCACCCCATCCAGAGATTTACTGTTGCAAATTGTATATGGATCCCATGCTGCCACAGCATATTCAAGACTTCTATGAAGCTCCACATGGGTTTTAAGCAATTTATAGCCTAAATGTAATCTCGCGCGATTTACGACAAAAAGGTTAAAAAAACAATACACGTAATCATGTCACTAACAATGTAGCAAAATAAAATCGATCAATGAACTAACCTTTATGAAATGAAACGTTTGAAGTGTAGTGACAGTATTTTCAATATCAGAATGTGCTGCATCAGCAACAACAGTATTTATTTATTGTGCTTCAGAACATATCAACCGCATTTACCGCAACATAATCTGTTATTTATTCCGCACATCCTAATTAACATCGACATCGCAACTCCTTTTAATGTTTGATCATACACATAGCATTGATTGTTTTCTTGTCACACTACATTAACTATCATGATTATACTCGAAGAAAGCGTTTGTTTGGTGTAACATAAACTAACTTTAGTATTCGCTATTCCAGCTATCAATTTATCGGGATAATATTTTCATCACTGGGATAACAAAACATCAACAATCATGAAATTGAGGGAAAACAATATTAGATAGTTATTCAAGATTGGATACAAGGATTGAAGTGTAATCGTGTACTATAATTTGTGTAAGCATTTATGAACAAATAAACGATGGTTGTGATGGAATATCCCGAATTTCAAAAAAACTAAATTATTTGATATCAGAATGACATTCTTCGTATTCAGAATGCAATTCGATATGTCTGAATATGATCTCATGTCCCACAAAAAATACTGTGCAAACGTTGTTACCAGAGCCCTTAAGGGACTCTCAGAGGTCCGTCGAGGACCAAAAACGTTTTGTAATGCCGCTTAAAAAATGATTCATAAATCGGGGAAATGACCTTAACCTATCTTCTTTTCAGAAATATTGGCAAAATATGAAGAACACCTGAAAGGTTACGTCCGCGTTTGAGATGGTATCCCCTAATGGATTTACACGGAGTTCCTTATGTCCGGGCATAAAGAAGAAAGATTTATCTATCCTGATAAGAAAATGCAGCTGTGTCTAGCTTATTCATTGTCATGGCTAGTTATTACCCCGGTGGGTTCAGTCTTCACTGACAATGTGTACGCATGATGGTTCCAATTAGGGGTAGTTTTCAAGAAATGTCCGTGGAATTTTCGAGGACAAAATTGTTCGCGATTGTCCAAATTAGGGGTGTTTTGGAGCAAACTTGTCCTTGAAATGGAAAATAGGGTGTATTTCTAGGACTTTCGTTCGTGTTTTACCGCTACAGTTTTAGTTGTTGTCCTCAATCCCCGTGAAATAGGGGGGAAATTCAAAAGCGTCCTTAAAATGGTAAAAATTAGGGTATTTATTTCGGAAAAATGTCCTTGATTCCTCGTAATAAGGGGGTGAAATGAAAATGCGTCGTCAAAATGATAAAAATAGGGGAGGTATTTGGGGGCAAATTTTCCTTGATTTCGCGCAAAATAGGGGGTAAAATTGCTGCAAATGTCCTCGATTCCCCGTGAAAAGGGGGTCATTTTCAAATCCTGGAACGGTCATACGTCCTACCTTTAAATACAAACTGAACCCACCGGGGTTATTACATTGGTATGTATTCTAAAAGTGCAGACAATGGGGAAGAGTGTACAGTAGTTTGGGATAGACAGATGTCTTAGTGTCCCTTTACCATATTGTTGGCAAAATACTAATATTTAAAAAGTCCAAAAATGTTTCATTTAAAATATTTCATCGTTTGCAATTTATCCGAAACTCCTCAATTTCCGACAATGTAGCAATGTCTGCTTCTGTCTGACCAATTGGTGTTAGATTACAGCAGTACTTACTAATCACGGATTAGGGCTGTTGTCGAGTAGTATTGTCATTGTCAGTAATCGTCAAATCTTAATATCCGACGTAAACAAGTTGTCGACAAAGCAATACGTCAATAAATTCAAAATATTAAGTTCAGAGACCAAGTTATACGTCGTTTATTTACATCAAAACATTACTACCCCATATACGCACATCAGAATATTGGGATTGTAATGGAAAGATAATATGCACCACTTGCGAATGAAAAAGAAAACTGATACAGTTATTTCATAATGGCGATGTTAAGCTTATCTCTAACATTTTAATGACTAGTTTTTGTCGACAATTGGTCCATGCTTGTCGACAATCGGTAAAATTGCTTTGTCGACAGTATTGTGGACTACAGCCTTGTCGATAACAGGATATCACGGATTCATATTTTCAGAAAAAAAATTGAATTCTGATAGAGAGCATTCATTCATTTATCCCTCAACTTTAGTTGCATTGCCAAGTCTAGGTGTTCTAAAGTGAAATACAGTGAAAAAAATCGTGAATATGCGCACTAAAAACAAAAGCCGACTATGACGCATGTTTACACAAGCCAGTTAGAAATACCATTGCATAATGGAATGGCTTAATACCTCCTCTCATCTCCAAGATCTTCCAAGGTTATGTTGACTTTCAAAATTCTACTCGGTGAAACCCGACGTGTTTGTCTGAACTCTTACAGTATCCTCCGGCTCTATTCTGCCTCTATTACTTTATACTTTACACCAGGATCCACGATATAACGCAAATCTTGTCACTTGAAAGGATCTTGTCCGTGAGTACACCTTCGGGTTATTTGGAATGCCCTTTCAACTGACATTAAACACTCAGTTTCGATTACTCGGTGTACATATAGAGTCACAAAACAACAAATTTTAACAAGTAACTTGAACAAATTTTTGTCCAGCTATTGAGCATGATCCGCATTTTAAAAGGTTCGTTAAACATTTTCACATTGTGGGTTGGGTGTAATTCACAGTCGATAATTTGAATTTCCAAATCTGTAACCTAGTCGATCCAAACACAAAAAAGTTATTCCTACTTCACGGAATTTTCAGATGGTTACTCCATATTTCATCAGCGAGATTGCGACTGTGATGTTGATCATCAGGTCGTGACCTTTATGACTTTAGACTTGATCACAGTCTCGTACTCCTGGAAGTTTGAATCGTCAGTCTGGCAATGTAGCAAAACAAAAGTATCGATCAATAAACTAAAACATATGAAATGTATTACGGTTGAAGTACAGTGAGAATATATTCAATTTCAGAATGTGTTGAATCATTTACAAGACGATTTGTGTATGGCATCTATCAATATTCAAGTATTTCCTGTATTGTTTTAATTTGGATATTTATCCTTACAAGTAAATAAAGAAATCCAAACTTGGTTATCAATCTTATAGATCCTGTATATATCAACTGCAACTTGCACTGTTATTTTATTTATATTCAGCCAATATTGCCTTGAAGTATAATTTCCCACATCTCTCTCAATCCATGTTTGTGTTCATCTTTGAACGTGAATAAAAGCAAAGATAACAGCTATTTAAACACAAAAATGCATCAAGCAAAATCAGTCGGAACTCGGAAATATTAAATTTTCAGTTTCTTATAGGATAGTAACAAACATTTGCAAAGCTGTATTTTGTTGAAAAACTCCATTGCAATTGAACAACCAGTTCCAAAGATATGAGCAATTAAAGAGTTTCCAAAACAATAGAAAACGAACGGAGACATTTCATTTGTGTGGCTATATCTCAAAATCGGTATTTCCGAGTTACAACTGATTTTGCTTGATCGCATCACAAATGTTAACACATTAGGCGCAATTAGTATTTTGATGGAACGTTTTCCATCCGATTTAAGTGTAAGATCAATATTGTCGGCTGTTTTATTGGCTCTTTAATACACTTGTTTTCATCAAAGTGCAGTAAAATGAATAGTTCTGTCAATGAGCGCAAAAAGTGGAACACGTCTGGGTTGTCGTTTCATAAATGTTTTCCCATTTGTCATATAACTTAACTCTCTCCACGCGGGTGTCGACTGCAGACGACAGTTTCAATCTTTTTTAAAACATTCAAAAATTTCAGAATTGTACATTTTCATGACCATATTTAGAATCAGCATGAAAAATGCAATAAAATGAAAACAAACAAGCCTAGTATTGGTTCAGAGGCTCTTGAGATAGCTCTTGATATTTTGAGAAAATATCTCAAAACTTTTTATGTTGAAGCCCATGGCTGGCACGCAGAGCATTAAAACCACATTCATATATAAATGTATATTGTACTATATTGTCCATGATTTGATAATAAACAATTCAATTTATGAGCAGATGCTTTTTTACCAAATATGTCACGTATTTCCTTCTTGATGTGCTCATACTATTAGTATTAGTGATTTTAGGGATAAAATGGCAACGACAAAGAGTAAAGTGTTATTAAAATGGCTAAAATTGGGACAAAAAATTGACTCCACAACTAAAGTCTGGCTGCACCCTGATAGTGCTCTGTGTTTAATGAGTACAAAAACATCCAAAAGACAAATCACTCAATTTACAAAGACAAATCATTCAATCTGATCTAAAACCAGACCTTGAAAGTAAAGCGCTTAAATCGATATGGCGGGGAATATTACCAGGGTTGTTTGTTATTGCTCGTCACGTTTACAATGCCCCCTGCACTTTGTCGGAAAGAAAAAATACTTTAATCCTTTGGTTGCTCAACTGGCTTTCAATTATTATCAAACAATTATCTATATATCAAGGTTGTCCTGGCTTTCAGATTTCTGCTCGGTGAAGCCTCGGTGATTCTATCTATATATTCTCCCCCATAACAGATACGAGGATCCCAGAACTCAGGATTAATTTTAAAGAATACTGACGATGAGTTTTATCCCTGGAGTTTACATGGCTATTTGAAATTCCTTTTCAATAGTGTAATTGGCATATTATTGCACTAAAATTCCGATTAATCATTTCAGATCTCGTCACAAGACACATCCGTTAAGACCTGATTTTAACAGGTATGATGTACGGACGATTTTGTTTTACCCTATGAACATTATGTGTATTTAAAGCGTTAGTTTACAGTTTTTGCATTGTATTGGGGCATTTGTGACTTAACAGCTGAGTAAACTATATCAAAGACTGCGCCGCCATCGAGATAAACAAAATGTGGTGCCCTTATTAGTGGTGTAGCGGTCTAAGACTTCGACTGATAATCGCGAGGTAACTCGAAGTCGCGATGGGTTCGAATCCCGAGGGTTCGAATCCCCACGGCATCAACGTATTGTGCACTTTGACAAGGCTTTTCACCCATATTGCCTTGCCCCGTCATATTGTAAACATGGGTACCGTACCGGCAACACGTTGTGAACTGAGTCAAGGCTCTTCACCCCTATTGCCTCTTCCTACCCAGTATACAAATGGGTACCTGCTTTTATACTCAATTCAGGGAATGTATCAAACGCGCAGTGGAGATGTGGCAATCCCCTTGCAGCTACATTGAATGGACGAGTCTACTCGGGACGAGTCTGACCCAATGGTTTCGGAAGAGAGATGAGCAATCCTCATTACTCATGTTTGTCCCCTTTACATTTTGTACATAGCATTAATTAAAGTTTGCCGAGGGCATTCCGGTCCGTGTACTTTTCCACGTTTCTCTTTGCTTATTTTTCATACTTGTGTTAGAAAAAGAAAAACACGAACATTTAGTCAGGAGGACTGTGGTCAGCTGTGGGATTTGAATGATTAAAACATTCCACCTATCTAGATACCTTATATAGGTCCCAAAGAGCAAGAAAATCTTTGGTGTACAAATCTGAGATGTGGCAGAGGGCGGCCATCTTGATTTTCAAAATGGCCGCCGTTTTGATATAACCATAACTTGAGTTGTGAATATCCTATGAGTCTAATTTTAGTGGCAATACCCACATTGTCAACACCAACAAGACCGAAAAACATTGTGACAGACTGCTAGGGTAACAATGAGATTAACAGCCATCTGGAATTTCAAAATAGCGGTCATACTTGTGTTAGAAAAAGGGAAACACAAACAATTAGTCAGGGAAACTGTGGTCAGCCGTGGGATTTAAATTGTTGGCATTTTTCTTTTTCTCGTGGGGCTATGTATTGCCTTGACTCTCCAGAACGTTCACCCATCTCGTCTCCTGATGTTTTGTTTAGGTTGTTCATCATGGCGGCGAATATACTCTTTGTCATGACGTGCGCGTGAATTATATTCAATTATGCTGCAACGTAACTCTGGTAAGGATAATTAATACAAACATTTATTGTTTTAATCCGTGTGACGATGTAAATCACAATAAATGTCATAAACGTAATTCTGTTTCCTCTGATTCATTTCGTGTTAGCCATTCCCTTTCCCGTTCATTATTCCCCCTCCTTTGGGACTCCAATTCCAAATCCGGTATATCTCTGCCTTTCATTTGAATAATTCCCTAGATTAGCTTCATAAAGCAGAACGTTCCTTGTTCTTTTAAATCATACCCCTTAAATTTATCATATTCTGTTCCCAGGCGTGAAGCTGTATTTCCTATATCAAGGGAAAACAAGTCGGTGTAAACAACCAATATGTGAGTGGACACTACGAATGAGCCGTAAACTCGGCAACTTGCATTTTGAGTTACAGTGTAAAATATACGTGAAGGCCGTATTCAAGGGACAAGTATCTCATCAAACACTGTTTAAACCAATCAATAATCCTATAAGCTTCTACCTATTTGTATAGAATAGTTCTTGTCTTTGTTTGCTTTGGCTAAATCCTGTTCAAGTGGTGGATAACAAAGCATTGTATGTATAACCAACAATAACAATGAGAGGACATTCCTGAACCTGGGGATGATTTGAAATGACCGCCAATGATGACTGTTTGATATTTATTACCAGAAATGTGGAAAAAGAGACACATATAGAACCGAAAAAAGCTACAAATTTGTTGAGGGAACAGAGTTCAACAAACCATAACTCCGCTTCTGGATATCGTTTGAAGTCAAATGATATACGGTACCATTTTAAAGCTTATGATATATAGTTTCAAAACACGAAATAAAACAAAATTGATCGGGGTCGACTGTACGGCTGATTCGTGATGTCCAGTCACATATGACCATACACGTACGTGTCAAGTTGTTTAAATTTTATATGATAGGAAAATGAAATGCAATACTTTTGTTTTGATCAAGCAATAAATGTTTTATGTTTCTGAAAAGCAATTGTGAAATTCAACATATTCATATTGTATGGAAAGGTTGCTTTTGTATTTGCACAGGGGCCGTTAATTACTTCTTCGTTCATTTTATTTGAATAAGTGCTTTGAGTATTTCTCAAACACGTACACGAGCACGTATATCTTTACTTTAAAATCATGGACAACCCCGGGGTGGACAACATAAAAACAATTACTGTTGGGATAATGACCAAAAGAGCATATACCATAATTGTGTGGTCTTTTAATAAAGCTGTATAACTTGCATAATATTCTCAATAAAAAGTGTTTGTTTTTATCATTTTGGAAAAATTTTAAAATATTAAACTATTATTTTCTTATATTGTTGCTATGTAGTTCTGGTCACACTATAGAGCTTCTGTTTTAGGAAATAGATCATTTGATTGGAAAACTTGGCCGGAAAGCACCTCCTTAAGGGATGGTCCCCAGAATGTATAGATGTATACTTCTCCAGGTGCGTTCTCATCATCAGCAGCATCAGCATCGTCATCTTTTTCGTCTTTCTCCTCCTCCAACTTCCATATCACCATCATCATCATTATCACCATCATCATCATCATCACCATCATTGCCATTGAAACGTGACATAAATTGAGACATTTCTGTTAAAAACTGCATTTTCTATTTCCACTTTTTGCAATTTTGTCCAAAAATATCACAATAAATTGCTATAACTACAAACTTTATCAATAAAGAACAACCATGATAGATTTATCCAACCCAGTGCACGTACTTCAAGGGAAATGATTATCGATGACATTATTACTTTTGATCAAACTTGGTCCTTAATAACCGGATAATATTGCAGACGTGCATGATACAAAAACACAATTCTCCATTATCGGTAGAAACAAAACACTTTTACCAAAAATGTGCCTGAGGAACATAGACTAAGAAAAACATTATTGCTCTTAGTTTTCTTAAATTTTTCATCATGCTAGAAATAAAGGAATATAATAAGTGTATTGTGGCGATCACAAGAAAGCTTACAAAAATGAATTAAGAATACTGAAATATGTATAAAAGACATTGTTGAGTTCATTGCCATCACTGGTAACAGCTGCCTCCGAGAAATAATTTAAACATTATACATACACAATTCAGCATGGTGAAAACTTCATTCTTAAACAGTGGGTTATTGAGTTTAAGTACGCTTGTTATATAATTTGCTCCTTTACACATATTAGGACTTTAAAATAATATCATTGATGAGGTGACGATCGTATTTTATTATACAGAGATGTTGTTGTATTCAGTTTTCTCTCGTTGAAATATGCCGAATTATGTTATGTCTTCCTTTTATTTTCATTACAAGCTATCGTGTTTATAGAGCTTCATCTCCTCTTCCCCCACTCACTCTCCCTCTCTCTCTCTTCCCTCACTCGTCCTCTCTCTCTATTCCTCTTATATTTCATTACCTTCCTTTTCTCCTGTAATTCTACTACTATCTGACTGTAGTCGTCATCGTAGTGAAACAAAATATTATATTCTATTACCCCCACGACCCATTATTCAAAATCGCGCACTGTGATTTGTTGAAACGCGTCACGTGACAGACCATTAATTAGCAATAAAGTGGCAAGGGCAACGAACTTACATTGAGGTAAACAACTTAAAATATTTGGGCAAAAAATGTGATATTTTCTCTTTAAATCGCACTATTTTGTGATAATAGAATAGAAATAAAGGGTGCAGCATTATCCTTTACACGCAAATAATGTGTCCTCGGCAGTAAAACGTTTAAATAATGGGTTCGGCTGCGCCTCACCCATTATTTACGTTTTTACTGCCTCGGACACCTTATTTTTTTGTAAATGATCATGCTGCACCCTTTATTTCTTAAATAACAGCATCAGTGGTATAACATCTGTTTTTTATGAAAACTATTTATAAGGTAAAAACGAATACAATAAGATTCATAATGAAATCCAATTAGCAATTATGCTACGAAAAGGGACCCTGTTCTATGGGTGGCGGCATAGGCATAATCCCGGGGATCCCCCAATATTTTGTCTGGGGGATGGTCCATACAATCATCCCCCCCCCATGTTGAAGACTGTGTGTGTGGGGGGGGGGGGGGTGGGTATGTGTGTGTGTTTCTGACCAAATTAACCTCATATTGTTGGCCATTTTAACTCCAAAAGTGCAAATTTTTGTTCGCTTCGCGGGAATTCATTCCATTTTGCACCAAATTTCATCAGTTTAGCTTCAATATGACAAAAAATTGTGTCTCAAAACGTATCAAATATGACCGTAAAAATTCATCATAATCAATAAAAGGTTGCAATGTTTTACTTACTTCGCTCCGTTTTTGCGGTCAGAATCAATCAGATACAAAGAACTTTGTTAACCAAAATCAATCAGAGTTTGGAGAAAACCCGGCAGAAAATTAACATGCATACAGGACACAAAATCCATAAAACCCCAAATCTGGGTCGAATAGCCCCGCAGGGTTTTGTTTTATTGCCTTACAAAACAATTACCCCAATTACATTAAAGTGAGTTGACTGTGCTTTGTGAAAATATTATGCCCATTCAATTCTAACGGTAGCAATTACTCCTTATTCTTAGTGCGATAATTTTAAGAGCTGCCTTCGATATAATCGTGTTATCATGTTTGAAATTAACCTATTTATTATGTACGAGCAACGTAAATCGGTAATAGAATCACGCTTAATGTATGATTCACTGTTCTGATAATCTCCAAGTATGACTTGGACACTGTAATCTTGTAAATTATTTATTTTACTATTTCAATTCCTTGCAGATTTGAAACTAATCACATCTCGAAACAAAAATGTACAGTCTCGCATTTTGAGTGCAAACTGGAATATCACCTCAAACCCTAATAAACTTCATTCCTTCCGTTCAAATTCATCCTCATTAAATTCGCCATTTTAGACAAATTCACTACATTATGAACACCACAATAAAAAGTCATGAACAAAAATATCGTTTCCCGACACACGCCAATTAATATTTTGCCCGTGCTGTTGATGCAGACCGCTTTCAAACTAGTCTTGGCAGACACCTTTCAGACTTGTCTTGGCAGTTCGTGAAAATATATTTTATAAAAAACATAAGAATTACTTCAAGGTAATATTTAAAAAGTTCTATCTCAACTCCAAGCAAATCTTCAACTTCTCTTTCACATTGTGCAGTATCATATATTGGGGTATCAGAACTTTGAAAACGTGAAATATGTTGATTTCCATCTGATCGTCTGCTCAGTAAGCTATTTATGTTGGGCAGCCTCGCGTTTTATACGTTGTTCAGATCTCTGTATATCAGAACCAAGACAAAATTAAGCACAGCGGAAACAGTCAAAATCATTGAAAGAGTCACAAGAAAACGTGTTTCTCCCACCAACAACAGCAGCTCTACATGTATTTTGACTACCGTATGTTAAGAGTCTAAATGTAACCGATATCAAAAGTGTAATCAAAGTGGAGGATTGTCAGCAAGAAAAACATTTTTATCTTAAAAAAAACACATAAAAGCATCCCATTTTTACTGCAATAATATGAATACTTTTGAAGTCTCCCAGTATGAAATCACTTTAAATCGCTGTCTTTGAAAGTTAAAATATAAAGGCACTCGACCACCATTTATACCACTCACAAATTAGCTTCCTTGGTGTTCAAATACCAACTGTCATTTCTAAGCATGGCTTTTAAAATTACCTCCATTTATACCTTCGTCTATACTGGTTTATACACTATGTAAATGTCTTTTTCAAAAGTAAGAGAAGTGTATTACAATCCGTGTGCCCATCCTTATACTTTCTTTACTAGAGCAGTGTTTTTGTAGGAGTAAATCGGGTTTTGTCAGCTCTTAGTATTTTATATATTTTCCCATGTCTGAATCCATCTTAGTTAAACAAAAGGTCACTTTACTTTGGAGTACTTATGTCTTCCTTTTAGACACTTGCACAGATTTTCTCCGCTGAATTATGGTTTCATTTTTACTTCGTTTACAACAAATAGAAACGTACGGGCATTTAGGGTTTGGGCAAAACTTCATTTAACGGAAATAACAAAAACATTGACGATGACGACAACGACGACGATGCTGAAATTGAAGATGAGGATGAGGATGATGATGATATTGACGAGGACGATGATGGTGATGCACGGTTGTTTGATGGCATGTAAATCTACGTCATTTTTAAGAAAAGGTGAACACTGATGATGATGATGATGATTTACAATAAAGACGCCGTGATGGTGTCGCAAGCTACGTCCCTGCTAACCAAGACTCTGAAAAGGGTGACTTTTGAAAGCAAATGTCAAGAATATCAGTATCCATGCTGCAATTTTAGTAAAGTTTTAATCAACTTTGGTAAAGTTGCTTTTCAATTATGTGTGAATTACAAATCTAGCGGATGTTTGCATTGTGATCCACGCATATAGGCCATTGCAAACAACATTTTACAAAATACACACCGAATCCTGAATAATAAAAAGGCATAATGTTATGGTAATTTGTACTTTATATAGATTTTGCCTTTCATGGTATTGACATTTTAATAATACTGGTAATTTGCAATATATAATTAAAAAAATAATAACCCTTAACAACTTAGAAAGATAATAGCTACTACTAACAGTAAAAATGAATTTTAACCTACTACACTTGAGGGTAAATGAAATTATTGATGACTTAATTACATTTTATAAAATCTAGAAAGTGGATAATATTGCAGAGAAGATATACAAATATTATTCGTAGAAACACAACACCTTCACCAAATACACTTAAGGAAGCAAACGCTATTTTCCTCTTATTTTTGTTTAATTTTCCGTCATGTAAAAAACAGGCGTTCTATAGTTCATTGTCATCATTAATAATAAAATACCACCTGCCTCCCAGAAATAATCTACTACACCACTACTCATATACAATACGGTTTAGCGCTAACCTCTTTTATAACATCATGTTTCATTCGCGTTTATGTTTATACAAGTCAAGAAAGCAACACACCAGAACTTTTTCTAAGTAAACAAATCCAGCATTGAATCGATCTATCAATTAATCAATCCCTTCTAATTAAACCCCGAATTCATGAACGTTCGCTAAGCCGAGACAAACACCTATAGAGTGCTAGTACATAAAGTACATCAGTCTGTTATTGTTGAAATGCCTCCTGCAAAATAGGTACCTTTAGGATGTTTTCTAAAGTTTCAAATGCTCTGTATGTTTTATAAGTCTGTATTTTAGGGCTATGGGTTCAACAACTTTAATAAGGAACATGTCTGAGATTTATCCTGATGCACTCTGGTAGTTTAAGTTTGGTGACATTGTGTTTAATCCGCAGTCAGGGTGGTGTTAGATTGTGTACCAATGTAGTCAGGGAAGCATAGAAGTGATTAAATCAAACTCTCTCCGTGTATTGGGGAAATGGGTACATCAGCAGTATGTAGATAGCATCAATGGTCTAGTATTTCATCACAATTGCTATCAGGAGTAGATAGCATCAGTGGTCTTAAAATAATTCATCACTACTGCTATCAATGGTACAGTTTTGATATAGCATTAGTGGCATTTATGTATTTCATCGATATTGCTATGCAGTAGATATAGCATCAAGAATGATAGTGCTCCACAGTAATTTATATTTTATTACTTTTTGCTATTAGAAGTGCATGGATAACATCAATGGATTGGTGGTCTAAAGGTCTGTAGAGGATAGCTTTTTTTAAAATATATATTTGTGCAATTAGTGATATCAAACAATCTAACAATTCACACAAACACAAAAATGCCAGGTATGGCCTGTCTCAAACAAAAATTGTGCGAGTGATAAGCGCCCTCTTTGGCCATTATCAACGTCAAGGGCGTGGTCTTAGCTTTCAAATACCGTTTGTTCTGTTCAATTTACTTGTTTAAGTTAGTCTCGAGATAATTATGTTTAGTTAACAGTGAAAGGATAAAATCACAATTGTGTCACTTTTCCTAGGGAAGATTACACAATAATACAAAATTGTTTTTACTCTTTTTATACTGTTTACTGTGATGATATTCTTTTTCCACTTGAAACAAATTAAAAGATAAATAAATATTTATGTACATGTATGTCAATGACTTATCATGGTAAATTCTTTTCTTTTGTCACTCAAGACATGTTAAAAGACAAATAAATATTGCACACTCTGTTGTAAAATCAAAATCATGTCAACAAAATATTGCATATCGTATACGTTTGAAATTTGACTGAGCGATTGTTACATAATAATTTCTAATCTTACAAAATTAATAAACAATCACACTTCAATACCATACTGATTTCCGGTGTAAAATTATATTTCCTCTTGATATGGATTTCATATCTTATTATTAATATCATCAATTTCTCAAAAATAAATTCGTGCTCACAACCTAATCTAAACCCAGACCTTGAAAGTATTAGCGCTAGAATCGATATGGCGGGAAATATTTCCAACGGTCACGACGGTTGCTTGATATTTCTCATTAGTCACGTAACTCACATTTGTAAGTTCAATAATGCCCCCTGCACTTCCGTTGAAAGAAAAATGACTTCTATCCTTTGCACCGTTAAAAGCCCGTGGATAGAGGTAAATGTGTTATCAATATTCATGCTTAATATCCCGCTTAATATTTTGTATATATTACAAGCTGGAATATGCTTTAAAATTCGTGTTTCAAACTATATACAATTCGTGTTTCAAACTACACGTTCAACACATTTATCGATTTTCGCGACAAACCACTTTTCATCACTGACAAACCACTTCTCATCATTAGTGCTTCAAGTACTTGCTCAACTGGCTTTCAATTACAGAAACTATTATCTACATCTCAAGGTTGTGTTAACTTTCAGGATTCTTCTCGGTGAAGCATCGACGTTTCTCGACGTGGATAACATTAAAGCAACCGTGTATGATCTTTTAAAATGATTTTGGTTAAAAAAATTTCAAGATCTGATTTTTTGGCATATTTGTAATGTTTACACGTGTCACAACTTAGATTCAGCCAAATTCATTGTGTTTTAAGGACAACAGAGCAAATTTTAATTAAAGACATTATTATGACTTTAAATCCTCCACAAAACACCTAAGCGCCTAAATGGATTTTCTTTCATTTTACCTCATTAGTTTGGATTCAAAATGACCAGAACATTTTCCTGACAGTTGTTACTAAATGATATTTTATCATGTTTGGCAAAGAGAAACCACAGGTTGTTAATTACGTTTCTGTTCATATTAGTTGTATTTGAAAATTTTCAGTATTTCATTTTTACACCATTATAAGTTCAGTAATGCCATGCACTTAAAAGAAAAATTACTTCAACATATGCTCTGATAAAAGGTCTGTGTCGACCACGCGACATCAATATTCATTTTTGTTTTTGTTTAATATTTTGTCCATTTTACAAGCTGGAATATTCTTATCAGGTTACTGACACGTGTTTTAAGCTACACGTTCAACATCTTTTAGCGACAAACCACTTCTCATCATTTTGCTTCAAGTACTTGCTCAACTGTCTTTCAATTATAGGAACTATTATCTACATCTCAAGGTTGTGTTGATTCTGCTCGGTGAAGCCTCTACGTTTCTTTCCATTATATTCTTACCAATATATAATCACTTTAGGCTACATAACAGCTGCCTAGTCTGTTGTTTTATACGGTATACATTATTCAAGATTAACTTTAAGGGATGTTGACCATGAGTTTAGCTTTGGTTATTATGGAATGGTCTCCCCCACTAGAAATGGACATCTAGGATGTTGACCATGAGTTTACATTAGGTCATTACGGAATGCCCTCTCAATTGAATTTGACATCTTACACTCAAGCTTCGATTACTCATTTCAGATCGTGTCACAAGACTCATTCTTTCAGGCCGAATTTTAACAGGTACGATGTACGAACGGTTTGGTTTCATTCACCCTTTGAACATTGTGTGTATTTTCAAACTTTCACTTCCCATTTTCATACTGTGTGTGAGGCATTTTGTCTCAAAAGCTGAGAAGCTATAGCAATTTACGTCGCCATCGAGGTAAGCCGATAAAAGTGTCATTGGTCGACGGTGTGCATAAATAAGAAAACTTATTTTATATAGTCTGTATCAACAATAATGATTGTTGTCCATTAATGTGATATTTATTGAAAAGCCTGCTTCTTCCAAATGCAACATTGGATCCTCTTGAAATTTCCAAAGTTTATAGCTTTATTGCCTATTGTAACATTAAAGCCATAATGTACGATCTTCTCATTAGACTTCTCCGTAGTCCACTTGCCCATTATGCATACTCTTAAAACTCTGATTTAATTAATTTGTGCACAATTGATAGATTTTCACATCGGATATTTTTAGTCACCTTACTCCCTCTGTTTGTTGGCTTACCAAGTGGACTACTTACTTTCGATTGCGGTTAACAAGTTTAACACGGTTGTCTATGGGTGAGATTGTTGGATTTCTGGCCTACTAAAATTGGCCATGATGTAATGCATCTTTAATGGGTCTGGCTTGTGATTGGTCGCCCAGATCTCGTTATGGTTTAAATCCTCCGGGCATGTGGCATTACCATTGATAACTACATTGTACACAACTATGCGGCGCTTTGTGTACTAGGTGCATGAGCGCGTCTTGTACGCACAGTCTTTGTACGTGTGATTAAATTGGATTGATAAACAAGTATGATTGACAGTGTGTGTACTAAGTCCCCGGTCAAAGTCCTGTTAAAAATGCAATGTTCATAGTCGATTTTTAACTCGAGCTTTCGCGATTATTAAACTGTTATGTTAAATTCTAAAATCAGAACTGTTCAGTATTGAAGTGCCATTATAATATGTTGCATTCAATAAGCCTACGTAGGCTTATACTTTGTTTATAAACTTTTTCACAACCACTTAATACTTTGATGTAATAAAATAATATCAGTATAATTTCGAGTTCAACTGAATGCGTTCATAATGATTAAATAACATATTTTTATTTATCAAAAATCGACTATGACATCCCCGCAGTTACTACTAATATTATTTCAGCATTTCGGGTAAAGAATAATAAAATGATAGTTTGACGGCAATTTTACATTATGGCTTTAATTGAAGTTTGCCACCTCCATTTTTGACATACATACATACATTAATTTCTAACTTGACTTGGGAACTAATTAGATATTTTGAATCATAAAACTTTCGAATGAATGACAGGATATTAAACTTGAAAGGTATTCAATAGAGTTCGGGTACGACTCTTGCAGGCACGTATTCTAAGGCATACCATATAAAAGACCATCCCTACACAATCCGCCTCTGGCTCAAAGATCTGCCTCTGGTACTGCCTCTGGTACTTTGGTAACTTGCTGAATTCACTTACGGCTATCATGGACTATCCTCCAAACTATACATCATACACTCGATTACCCAGTTCAAATCGCTTCACAAGACGTATCTTATATTCTCATAGAAATAAGGATTTTTTTCTATTACATTATTTGCAGTTATGAAGTTTTGGAAATGTTCCATAATATTCGTAATACTTTCTATAACATACAGTGTAATTCCAACCAGTGACTTCCATGCGCTAGCATGAGCCCAATTTGCCTCTGAATCTTATAGATCATTGCCATTCTTGCTTAAGTTCTTTTAAATTATTTTTTATTTCTTTCTTATCAAATTTAAACAGACACATCGTCATCATCATTTTGCTCCTCTCCTCATCAACGTAACAAAAAAGACAAAACACGAAGAAGAATACCGGCAATCAACTGATCAATTTATCCAACCCAAATGCACGTACTTAAATTGCAATTATTATTGATGACATTGTTACTTTTAATCAAACTTGGCCCTGAATAACCGGATAATGTTGCAGACGTGATACAGAAACACACTACCCCATTATCAGTAGAAACAAAACACTTTAACCAAAAATGTGCCTGAGGAAAACAGACTAAGAAAAACATTACTGCTTTTAGTTTTTCTTAATTTTTCATCATGTTAGCAATAAAGGAATACATTAGCTGGGTCGTGTCGATCGCAAGAACATGCATTAAGAATACTGAAATATGTATAAAAGACAGTCTGGAGCTCATTGCCATCAGTGGTAACATTTTTCTTCGAGAGATAATTTCACATTATTTATCACAATTCAGCATGGTGCAATATTTCCGCTTGTTAATATACAAGTTGCTTCTTCGAAAACATTAGAATTTGAAACAATATCATTGATATCTAATATGGGACAGTTTGGATCGTATTCTGCAGTATAGTTGTATGTAGTTTTCTCTACTTGAATATGGCGATGTTATCTTATGTCTGACTTTTATTTTCATAATAAGTTATCGTGTTTATAGAGTTAGCTCTCTCCTTATCTGACTCTCCCCTTTCTCTCTTATATTTCCTTTCCTTACTTTCCCTTTCGCCTGTAGTTCTACTACTAGTCGTCGTCGCAGTGCAATATTATAACAACGTTAATTCCACGGTAAGCTTAAAACGCATTGAAAACGCCAATCCACTGAATGAACAGATTTAATAAATAAAGTTAGTTGATTGTGATTTTAAATCTTGAATCTTACCGTCTATAAATAATTCGTTAAAAGCTTATTTATCAGAGTACCAAAAATGCGTCATGGGAATTTAGCAAAGAGACGAGCCGATATTCGGCACTCTGTCAAACTCGTAACGTATTATCTAAAAGGTTTAAAACAAGTCTTTCAAAAAGTTACAAAGTTGTGCCTCAACTTTTGAAACATCGATTCTGTAAATGCAACTTCTTTAACACCTTGCATTATCGCACATATAAGTATGCCGAATATGTTATCTTATGTCTGACTTTTATTTTCATAATAAGTTATCGTGTTTATAGAGTTAGCTCTCTCCTTACCGGTCTCTCCCCTGTCTCTCTTATATTTCCTTTACTTACTTTCTTTTTCGTCTTTAATTCTACTACTAGTCGTCGTCGTAGTGCAACATTATAACAACATCATTGCTGTATAATAATTACATCTGTGTCTTTTTCAATACTTTTAAAAGTTAATTCTCTAAAGGAAAAACCTTTTCTATTGGCGGCTTGCGCGTATTCATATGTATGAAAACAAAAAATTACCTTTTCAAATTATGCTTATTTCTGTCTTATTTAACTTGAATAACTGCAAATGAACATCAAAACTATTTCGAAATAACTATCGGCGTATGCATAAACTGAATTTGACATTATTATGATTGATAAACATTTTGAACATTGAATTAATAGATTTAATCAGAGAAGATGAGAAGTCTCATCTTCTCTGATTTAATAAAGTAAGCTGATTGTGATAAGCTGAATCTTTGAATTGGCCTTACTGTCTATATATAATTCGTTAAGAGCTTGTCAGAGTACCACAAAATGCGTCATGGGAATTTAGCAATGAGACGAACCAATATTCGGCACGCTGTCAAATTCGTTTGGTGTAAAACAAGTCTTTCACAAAGTTACTATATAAGTTGTACCTCAACCTTTCGATTCTGTAAATGCAACTTCTTGCATTATCACATATTTGAGTGTCACCTATAAGCTCCTATATAAATGAGGGCAGACGACAGAAACCTAGATTTCGATCTGATCGTCTGCTACGCTATTACTTCGAAGCGGGCTCTTATTTTATACATTGTTCAGATGTCTGTATATCAGAACCAAGACAAGATTTAACAAAGCGGAAACAGTAATAAAATCATTAATAAAATGCACATAAAAATGCTTCTCCAGCTCTGTATACAAAATGTTTTAACAGTACTGTTAACAGTCTCAATGGAACAGACATCAAGTCAAAAGTATAATCAAAGAATTGTCAGCAATGAAACCCTACATCAGTAACCCATTTTTACTGAAATAATATGACTACTTTTCATAAAAATGGAAATCATGACTCCATGTATGAAATCACTTCAAATCTCTGTCTCTGAAAGTTAAAATATAAAGACACTCGAACCCTTTCTTAATTCACAAATAATAGAGTCCTAATACCAACTGTCATCTCTATGGAAGGTTTGTAATGCATTCATTTGTACTGTACAGACTATACTGATAACTACTCCGTAAAATGTCCTTTGGGTTTTTCCCTCTCCTATGGCTAGAACGCAGATCATTAACTTCCATTACAATCCTTATCCGTGTGCCCGTCCTTATACTTTCTTTGCTAAAAAGGAACAGTGTTTTTGTAGGAGTGAATCAGTTTTTGTAGTTTGACAGTATGACAATATGTTATACTTTTCAGAAAATTACTTCAGCGGTTTTTTAGACTTTGGGTTCAAACTCATCTTGGTTTACTGGAGTTTTTCAATTATGTGTGAAAAATCAAATCCAAATCTAGCGGATGTATACTATATGCATACAGGGCACTGTAAACAATATTTTACAAAATAAACACCGAGTCCTGAATAAAAGAGCTTAAGGGGGTACTACACCCATTGATTTTTTTTTGCATTTTTTTGCATTTTGTGAAGAAATTACAAAAAAAATTGGACAAAGTGGTATGCAAAATGAAGGGCAAATCTTCTCGTTTTATTGGTGGCATCGGTATCAACGTAGCTTACATGCTTTTAAAAGTAGAAGCCAAAAGGTGGTACATCACTGATGATTTAAATTCACTTCATTTTGGAAAGCTTAATATCAACGGATTTCGTTAAAATTTTGGATATGTGTTGCTAACACGTTAGGGAAATAAAGTTGATATGTAAGATGGGAATAAGTGGTTCCTGATTTCTTTTATGACTTCATGAACTTGGTGCTCCACAACTATCAAAAAGGAACTGGTTAAAATGCTTCTATTTTCAATGTTGAGCTATATTTTGTATTTTTAACTTGCGACATTATTTCACTGAAACTTAATTAAGCTCATAGGTAACAGGTTACCACAACCACACTACAGCAATGTTGAAAAAAAATTGTATTTCTTGTCACCTATACCACCATATTGGGTAGTTTTCCGTAAGCTTAGCTTTTGTGATTTTGGTAACTATTTTATATTTATTTGTGAAATCCATCTCAACTAGGCATTCTAAATTGTACTCACCATTTACATCCCAAGGTATATTAGTATATCCACCTTGCACTTCTCGATATATATCCAGTTAAAGACAGAATATCAAAATTATTCCTCATTATGATACATTTTGTATCACAGACTCTCACATGTGTATTCAAAATTGATGCTTAAATTTGACCTGAACCAATTGACCTATAACCTGACATACGGTGACCTAATAGCCTTTTCTTCTCCTAACAACACATCAATAACAACATCAATATCAAATTGACTAATGACTATGCATCTATTGTGTAAGTGTTTATTTAATTTATTCAGTGTTATATATTTTGCAAGCACCACTAGATTTTCTATAGAGAGTATAACAAAGGATTTAATGTATTCTATTCTTGTACCCTACTTGAACATGTTGAAAAGAATAAATTATGGTTTGTTATGAAACACGCATCTGAGTTACCAGGATACGGTAAACAAAAAATATATAGGGCTAAAATGACTTACTATACAATGGTTTAAAAACACCTTTTTTATTTATTTTTTTAATTTTTTTTTTATTTCACATGATCCGTGCATATATCGCCTCGCTATAAATGAAAAAATATTTTTTTAGACCAATCAAACCAATATATGGGTGTAGTACGCCCTTAATCTTATTGTAATACGGTATATACAGAGTTATGGTATTGACATGTTAATCATAATTGCAATATATTTACAGCTTGGAAAGATGATAGCTTCTACCAACAGTAAAATGAATTTTAACCAACGTACACTTGAGGGTACATGAAATTATTGATGACTTTATTACATTTTATCAAATATGGCCTTTAATAATAAAGCTGATAATACCGCAGACGTGATAGATAAATATTATCCGTCAAAAGACAACACCTTCACCAAATATACCTAAGGAAGCAAACTTGCAAACAATATTTTTCCTCTAGTTTTCCTTAATTTTCAATATGCGAAAGATAAAGGAATACGTAACGTTATTTGGATTTTATCGATCACAAGTTGTGCTTCAAGGAAATTACATTATAAAGAAACAAGCGTTCTATAGTTCATTGCCATCATTAATAATAACATACCACCTGCCTCCCAGAAATAATCTAATAACTACTCATATACAATACAGTTAAGCGTTAACTTTTTTTTATAACATCGTGTTACTGAGTTTCATTCACGTCTTGTTGAACAAGTCAAGCGAGCAATACACTAGAACTTTTTCGAATTAAAACAACGGTATTGAATCGATTTATCACGTTAATCAATCCGTTCTAATTAAAACGCCGAATTCATGAATACTAAGCCGTGACAAAAACATGTAGGGCGCTAGCACATAGAGTGGGTACGCCGTTATTATACTGTTATTGTTGAAATGCCTCCTGCAAAAGAGGTACCACCGGGATATCCTTATAGACTTACCCAGCAAACACAAAAACGTTTTTAAAACGTTTTAAATAAGTTATATTTTGGGTTCTGGTTTAGGTAAAAACGTTATAATAACATTAAAATGTCGGGTTATATAAAGGTCATGAAATCGTTTTATAACGTTTTGTATGAAAACACACTACAACAATATTTTTAAAATGTTTTAAAATGTAAACTATTTGTGCAAACATTTTGGCCAAATATTTTGTCAACACTTAAATAACATTATGTTAAAATATTTGCACCCAGCAAACAAAGAAATGTTTTTAAAATGTTTTTTACAAAACGTTTTAATAACATTTAAATGTCGGGTTATATAAAGGTCGTGGAAACATTTTAAAAACGTTATTGTAAATATTTTGGGCAAACATTTTTTGCAAAATATTTTTCAACCCCAAAATAACATTCTGTTTAGAATGATTTGTACCAAGTTTTCAAAAATGTTTTTGGAATGTTATTAAAACGTTTTTTTACCCTTAATATAACCCGACATTTAAATGTTTTCTGTAAAACATTTGTGGTTGCTGTGCAGTAAATTACCAACAAATGTTTTTTAATGTTATGAAAACGTTTTATACCATTAATGTACCCTTTATACAACCCGACATTTAAACGTTTTCTGACAACCTTTTATAACCTTTTGCGAATGATGTCGAAAACGTTTTGTGTTTGCTGGGTATATACTCCCGGCTATGCTCATATTTGCAGGCAATTAAAGGAGTGAAATATCCAATCACAATAAGTTGTGGGTCAACTGAATATGTATAAGATTTATCTCTGGCAGTTTAAGTTTGGTAATGTTGTTAATCCGCAGTCAGGCCTGGTATTTGATTGAAAACCAATGCAGTCAGGGAAGCATAGAAGTGATAAAATCAAACTCTCTCCGTGTATTGGGGAAGAGCGTATTGTTATCAGCAGTACATGCAGATAGCAACACGGTATATCCCAGTAACACAAAAATGTTCTTAAAACGTGTATTCAAAACGTTTTAATAACATTTAAATGTCGGGTTATATAAAAGTCATGAAAACGTTTTTAAAGTAATATAAACGTTTTGAAAACGTTATTGTAAAATTTTTTGGGCAAACATGTTTGCAAAATATTTCGTCAACACTTAAATAAGAATTCTGTCAGAATGTTTTGTATCAAGTTTTCAAAAATGTATTTTGAATGGTATTAGAACGTTTTTATACCCTTTATTTAACCCGACTATTAAACGTTTTCTATAAAATTTTATATGTTTGCTGGAATAATAGGTATTTTTCATCAATATTGTTAGCTATTGTTGTCAGCAGTAGATAGCATCAACAGTATTAAAGTATTTTATCACTATTGCTATTAGCAGTTGATAGCATCAGTGGTCTTTTATGTAATTCTTACTTTCTTAATTAAGAAACATTGGTATTTGGTGAAATGAACAAGGCATATTAATTATAAACAATGGATGTGATGGGCAAATGTTTTGCTGATATCCAGTGTAAAATTATATTTCCTCTTTGAAATTGATTCCATATTCTATTCATATCAATTTCGTCAATTTCTCAAAAACAAATTTGTGCTCACAACCTAATCTAACACCAGGTTTTGAGAATAAAGAGCTAGAATCGATATGGCGGGGAATATTTCCAAGTGTTGTTTGATATTATTCATCAGACGTCACGTTTACAAGTTCAATAATGCCCCGCTGCAATTTCGTTGAAAGAAAAATGACTTCTATCGTTTGCTCCAATAAATGGCCCGTGGATAGAAATACATGTGTCGACGCGATATTCAATATTCAGGCTTAATATTTTAAAATGCTGTAATATACTTACAAAATGCCATCAAAATTCCACTTCAGCTTATTGACACGTCATTCGTGTTTCAAACTACACGTTCAGCATCATTCTTGATTTTAGCAACAAACACTTGTCATCGTTTGCTTCAAGCGCTTTATCAACTGGCTTTCAATTTACAGAAACTATTATCTACATATCAAGGTTGTGTTGATTCTGCTCGGTGAAGCCTCGATGTTTCTCGACGTGGATAACATTAATGGTCTTATAGGTAATTATTACTTTTCGAGTCTGCTGAATGTAAAATTTAAAAAAATGTATTATTATTAGTGATATCATTCATCTAATAACTCATCAACAATCTGACAAAAAAAAACCCAATGTTTATATTGTGTGAAAAGGTTGCTTCCTTATTTTTACAGGGGCTGTTAATTACGTTTCTATTCAGTAATATGAATATGCACTTGAAAGAAAAATGACTTTTATTGTTTCCTCTGATAAAAGATCTGTGACAACCACGCGATATCAATATTCATTTTTTTTCTTTTTTTTTTCTTCTTTTTTTTCTTTTAATATTTTGTCCATTTTACAAGCTGGAATATGTTTATCGGGTTACTGACACGTGTCAAACTACATGTTCAACACCTTTTAGCGACAAACCACTTCTCATCATCATTTTGCTTCAAGTACTTGCTCAACTGTCTTTCAATTAATACAGAAACTATTATCTACATCTCAAGGTTGTGTTGATTCTACTCGGTGAAACCTCGACGTTTCTTTCCATATATTCTTACCTATATAAAATCACTCTAAGCTACATTACAGCTGTCTCTGTTATTTTATACGGGATACAATTCAAGATTAACTTTTACTTTAAAGGATGTTGACCATGAGTTTACCTTGGGTTATTATGGAATGCCCTCCCAATAGTAATTGACATCTTACACTCAAGCTTCGATTACTCATTTCAGATCGTGTCACAAGACTCATCCTTTCAGGCCGAATTTTAACAGGTACGATGAACGAACGGTTTGGTTTCATTCACCCTTTGAACATTGGCTGCATTTTTATACTTCCATTTACCATTTACACTGTGTTTGAGGCATTGTGTCTCAAAGGCTGAGTAGCTATAGCAAGATACTACGTCGCCATCGAGGTATGACGATTTAGTGCCCTTGGTCGACAGTGGGCATTAATTAGAATATTGTTTTGTATACAGTCTGTATCAAAAATAATGATTGTTGTCCATTAATTGTGATATATTTTATTGAAAGGTCTTCTTCCAAATGCAATATTGGATCTTCTTGAAATGACTAAAGTTGATAGTTAATTGCCTCTCACAACATAAAACTTTCAAATGAATGACTGTAGCACTGCGTCATCATCCCTATATCGTCGTGTCAGAAATTGCCATGATAGTAGGGCGAATACACTAGTACTTCATCGGCCACGCATGGCGATTTTGTTCCGCCGTGTTTAACAGTTTTGAGAGAGGGGCTGAGCGACTCAGGCTAAGCACACGACTTGTACGATAGATAGATACTTTTCTTTCCCACAACGAATGCGCTATGCACCGCTGCCTTTCATCAGCTGAAATGGCTCATTTTTACCATCTGCGCAGGCTAATTACGCATCTATAGCGTTACCAAGTTTAAAATAAAATCGATTTTTGTCAGTTTTGTTTTCAAAGCGCAGACTGGAAGTTCAAAGCGCAACACATATATTCAACTGCAACTCAAGCAACAGGTTTTTACAAATACCAAATATAACGGGATATTCAAGGATTTGAGATGTTATCATACATTCAATATCAGTAGTAAATACACCACCACAACATTACTCTTAAGTCTTACCTGTTACCATCACTCTTTTTCATTATAGCTGGGAATAAATACCAGATATTATTTCAAGTGGCGGTCACTCAATTCATCTCAATACAACTATGTGCTTGAGGAATATGCTCTTAATTGTCAATGAGTTTTCAATTCTATACAAACAGTGAGACACACATTCGTTCAACAATAGGATTTGGCCTGGATATTTTGAAAGGCAACTCATCGCTGAATTTATTGCATCGCTGAGCTATAGCGATTGGTTTTTAGCCAATCAGAACGGGAAAAGCGAGCTACCTTATTGGTCAAATACTAAAAGTACCAATCGCTCACCTCGCGCGGAGTATATCAGCTTTTTAATATGCTGTAACTTAGCAGACTCTTAGCAGCCGGCGGGGCATTTTATAGACCCACGTGCTTTGCTGCAGGTCGTATTTCTATTGGTTCGTTTACTGCCTGTGTTACATGGTGTGGACGATGTGTGTGTAGGCTATATTTTCTCGAAAGGTATTCAAACGAGTTTGGATACGACTACTACTGTTCAAGACTATACCATATAAAACAGAACGTTTCTTGTATTTCTTTTAAAGCCTTGATGTACGATTTCCGTCAAATTTTGATTTTGTTATTCTTTATTCAAAATGTTGAAATAATATTAGTAATAACTGACGGGAAGGGTTGCTGTCCATTTTAAGCTGAAATAACAAGGTAATGTGAAAGAAACCCCACTGGTTATTTTGGACATTTAACACGCAGTTCTATGGGAGGACATATTATCATAATTTTTTAATTATGATAATATGTCGAACTTTGTTCTGTTAACCTACAAAGACAACACATTTGGCCGATTCCATTTAGGTGCAAGTTGGGACATGTGTAAACATTACAAATATGCAACAAAAAAATCAAGTTTGAAAAAAATTAACCAATTTCATATTATAAGATCGTACATTGGCTTTAATCATATCCTTTGAATGTTTCATATTCTGTTCTCAGGCACGTAGCTGTATTTCCTTTATCAAGGGAAAACAAATCTGGGGAAAAACAATCACGATGACCACTTACGGGTCAGGAAAGAATTTGTTTGTCAATAATATTTCTGTGGAACCTTATAGTTTTTAAATTTGACAGATTTGACCTAGCGGGAAAGATGTTCCAAATATTACGTTCTTCACCTTTCAAATATTAGGCTATACCCCAGCAAACACAAAAACGTTTTAAAAACGTTTTAATAAGTTATATTTTGGCTTTTGGTTTACATAAAAAACGTTTTAATAACATTAAAATGTCGGGTTATATAAAGGTCATGAAAACACGCTACAACAATATGTTTAAAATGTTTTCAAAAATGTTATTGTAAACTATTTTTGCAAACATTTTTGCCAAATATTTTGTCAACACTTTAAATAACATTATGTTAAAATATTTGCACCCCGCAAACACAGAAATGTTCTTAAAATGTTTTTTCAAAACGTTTTAATAACATTTAAATGTAGGGTTATATAAAGGTCATGAAAACGTTTTTAAAACGTTACTGCAAATATTTTGGGCAAACATTTTTCGCAAAATATTTTTTCAACCCCAAAATAACATTCTGTTTAGAATGTTTTGTATCAAGTTTTCAAAAATGTTTTTGGAATGTTAGTAAAACGTTTTATACCCTTAAAACCCGACATTTAAACGTTTTCTGATAACCTTTTATAACCTTTTGCGAATGATGTCGAAAACGTTTTATGTTTGCTAGGACAATAATACTTTCAAATTTAAAAGACTACAGTCAGCTACTGGGTTCTTACCGGTCGTCACCCACTTCCGATTATATATTGAACATTATTAGGCTAAGCACTTTCGTGACAACACACGTATTCTGTTTGAATTTGCAACTTTTCCAAGTAAGCAAGCAATTATTTCACGAGAACGAAGAAGAACTGCGCTGGGGCTCGAACTCGCATCGCCAAACAGCATGCAACGCAGTCTGGCTACTACATAATTACAACAGATATTCCTCATAGGATTCAAAATCGACGCAGTCAGAATGATAACGTACCCACTTACTCGGAAATCTGATCACATTTCCCTGAGCATTTCCCCTAATGATGTACCTGCTGAACTGGCTTCCAGTTACAGAAACGATTATCTACAAGATTCTATTGTTTACCTTCAAGTAAGGCACAGTATTACCTTTCAAAATTCTTACCCCTACACAATCCGCCTCTGGTTCAAAGATCTGCCTCTGGCACTTTGTCAGCATCCATCAAACGCAATTGCTAACGGCTACCATGGAATACCCCCCAACTATACATCAAACACTCGATTACCCAGTTCAAATCGTTTCACAAGACGTATCTTTTATTCTCCTAGAAATAAGGATGTGGTTTTTTTTTCTATTACATTATTTGCAGCTATACATGATATAGTATATCATAAAGTTCGTTAAAGTTCCATAATGTTCGTAATACTTTCTATAACATACAGCGTAATTCAAACCAGTGACTTCCATGCGCTAGCATGAGCCCAATTTGCCTCTGAATCTTATAGATCATTGCCATTCTTGCTTAAGTTCTTTTAAATTATTTTTTATTTATTTCTTATCAAATTTAAACAGACATATCATCGTCATTATAACCAAAAATTATTATTGATGACATTATTACTTTTGATCAAACTTGGCCCTGAATAACCGGATAATGTTGCAGGCGTGATACAGAAACACACTACTCCATTATCCGTAGAAACAAAACACTTTTACCAAAATTTGCCTGAAGAAAACAGACTAAGAAAAACATTACTGCTCTTAGTTTTTCTTAATTTTTCATCATGTTAGCAATAAAGGAATACGTTAGTTGGGTCGTGTCGATCGCAAGAAAGCTTACGAAAGTGCATTAAGAATACTGAAAGATGTATAAAAGACAGTCTGGAGCTCATTGCCATCACTGGTAACATCTACCTCCGAGAAATAATTTCATATTACATACCACAACTCATACACAATTCAGCATGGTGCAAAATTTCCGCTTGTTAAACAAGTTACTTCTTTGAATACATTAGAACAATATCATTGATATCTACAGTTTGGAGGTGAAGATCGTGTTCTATAGTATTGGTGTATGTAGTTTTCTCTACTTGAATATGGCGATGTTATCTTATGTCTTACTTTTATTTTCTAACAAGTTATCGTGTTTATCATGTTTATAGAGTTAGTTATCTCCTTATCTTTCTTTCCCCTATCTCTATTATATTTCTTTACTTTCCTTTCTCCTGTAATTCTACTACTAGTCGTCGTAGTGTAATAATACTAACCACATCAGTGGTGTATTATTTACAACCGTGTCTTTTATGAAGACCTTTATAATTTTAGAGGCAATTCTCTGAAGACAAACTACAAAAAAATATAATCACAAGTTGTTGGTGACGAAAACAAAACCTGTTCTATTGGCAACGAACCGTTCAAGTGGGGTCAATTTCTTTTTCGTTTTTATATTCAGGTATGTTTTAGGTATATTTATTAAAACACTCAATTAGTAGGCAAAATGGCTGAATTACATGGTGATTTACAATCACAAATTCAAAAAGATAGACAAATAATAATAAAATACATAAACAGATCATTATTGAATTATTGCGCGATACATACTCAATGAAATAATATTGTAAGTACAATCAAAAATAGAATTCAAATTTCATATAATTGTAGCCCATAAACACCCCCACCCCAAATCGCACACATACACATTCACCTCCACATACACACCCCACACTCACCCCCATACCCTACACACCCATGCACTCTCATACTTAACATTGCACAAAACCTTAACGTATCAAAATATTAATTTTACAATATACCGTAATAAAAATATGATAATTAATATGATAATATGACAGAAGTGGGAATTGCACTTGAGGATTTGAACTACCAAATCATACCCAACTCAACCCAATCACTAGATGGACAGGAGGACACTAAGCCTGATTCAGGAGTTCAGCCATGTAAGGAACTGGGCTTTCCTTGAATATTATCGTTTCCACCTGTAACTCTTGACTTCAGGAGGCTTTCTTCATTGAGGATGAATAATCAGTATAAGGAGAACAATCTGGAGACTTTCTGAACTGCTGCTAGGGAGTACTCAGAGATGCGAAGATTAACATCTGGGGTTTGTTTTGGTTTTGGTTAGGGGGATACCAAAGTATACACTCATGGCTTGGCATTTACTTGGATTCAACTAAGTTTGTTACTGAGACCACTCAGAGATTCCAAACACTGCTGTAACTCCGTGACATCATCAATGGCTCTGATAGTCACCTATTGTAAAGGTCGTTAACGTACTTCCATACCTTCATGCTGTTCATCAAACTCAGTGAGCGCATCATTGATCATGTCTAAAAAGTCTAATGATAGTGTCCTGAGGTACACTGCCATGTAATTCTACCAGCCCAGGGTAAGTATTTTTGTACTTCACTGTTTAAAATTCCTTCCGGAAAGGAAGTCCCCCACCTACTGCACAAGTGAAGGAAAAACACCAAGTTTGAGAAGCTTAGTGACTGTGATCATTATTATATGGTCAATCAAAACAAAAGCCTTAGAAAACTCGGTTAGCACAAGTGTGCCAACATTAATTTAGTAATTTCTCGGCCCCTGACAGATAGACATCAGTAAGGCAGTGGGTGGTAGATAATCGCTTCTGGTTATCAAATTGTCTTTGATCAACACAGGGATGAATAGCATCCACAATCCATTTGCACACTCTTCCTTTAGCAACTTTTGCAAGACACGGAGTCAGAGAAATCGGACGTAGTTTGTGGATTGAAGGCGGAGTTTGCTTAGGGATTGGGATGACATTGGCTTCCTGCCACTGGATAGCATCAATACTTTGCTAAAGTCAACATACGGTACATTATTATGATTGATAAATATTTTAAAACATTTTGACGTGCTCAAACATTTAACGTGGAACGCAATAGTTTTAACCTTGTGTAAATTCCTACGCCACAAAATGACTGAATGAATACAATTGTTTTAACCGGTTGTAAATTCCTACGCCACAAAACCTAGAAAGAGTACCAAATATGCGTAACATTACAGAGTCGAATCGATATTCCGCACTTTGTCAAACTCGTAACGAATTATATAAGAGGTATAAAATACTTTAACAAATGGTCCTTCTCAAAGTTTTGCCTCAAGTCTTAGAACATCATTTCTGTATAAACAACTTTTTACCGCTTTGCAGTATCACACATTTGAGTGTTACCTATATGGCCATGCGTTTTGAACTGAACACCCAAAAAGGGTGCTGGTGTCACACTTTTCACCATGATATTTTTGTTTTTTGAGAATATCTTTGAAAGTAAAGAAGCTATGGCAATAAATTTGGTACCAAATGGAAGCTAATATATTAATGATGAATTATGGAAAGTTACATGAAGGTATCTTGAACAGAAGCAGAATGGCATTCAATCCAATGACCCAAGTCAGGGGTGGTGGAGGCAGCGGCTCATGAGGCAGCGGCTCACTATTTACAAACTCAATGGGAAATTTCATTTTTTGTGCCTCGCAGTGCAAAAATGTTAAAATTTTCTTTAAAAACTAGTGTATATCAATAAATTTGGTATCAAAAGAAAGCTGACATTGTTATCTGAACTTTTATTCTGTAAAATAGTTGAAACAATAAACTGCCTTGAGCTAATGATAGGGGCATGTGCTTTAAGCTTTGAACTCGATATCTAAAATGGGCGAGTGGCATCACATTTGTCACTGTGGTCATTAGTTTTTTTAATGTATCAATGGAATGAAAATAGATTTAATAGTAAATTTGGTATCAAATGACAGCTAAAACACCAATTATTAATTATGGAAAGGTGTCAATAAGATATCTTGAACATCTATAGAATGGGACTCAATCCAATTGGCCAAGGAACGGGTGGTGGAGGTAGTGGGGCACTCTGCACAAAACTGTAAGCAAAGTTTTCATTTTGGGAGCCTCATAGTCGGTGCGCAAATATGTTGCTATTTTCCTTTAAAATGAGTGTTCATCAATAAATTTGGTATCAAAAGAAAGCTGACATTATTATCTACACTTTTATTTTGTACAAAGTTAAAATAGTTAGCTGCTATTTATCATATAAGGGTATATGATAGGTGTTTCAGAGTGTCTTGTTGGATTCCTTGTTCAATTTCCTTTCAGAAAATATATACTTTTATCATGCTGGGGGTATGGTTTGAAAAATATGGGCATTTGAAGGTGAAGGCGTGTCGCGAATTTCAAAAATCAGTGTGTGACGAAAAGTCGGCGAGGTTAAAACACATGGCCATATAAATAAACGATTGCCATCTGATAGTCTGCGGGCAGACTCTTATTTCATACATTGTTAGCTATTGTTCAGATGTCTGTACATCAGAACCAAGACAAGATTTAATAAAGCGGACAAATTCAAAAAATCATAAAAAATTTACATCAAAACATGTTTGTCCAGCTCTATAATACTGAATGTTTTAACAATACTGTTAACAGTCTCAATGGAACAGACATGAAAGTATGATCAAAGGATTGTCAGCAATAAAACACTTTTTATCTTTAAAAAAACCTACATCAGAAACCCATGTTACTGAAATAATATGACGACTTGTCATGGAAATGAAAATCACGGTTCCCTGTATGAAATCACTTTAAAGATATTGAAGTTAATAAAAACACTCCTCAACCACTTTCTCACTTTTTACTAACAAATAATAGATTCTTAATGCCAACTGCCATCTCTATGGAAGGTTTGTAATGCATCCATCTAAACCGTATAGACTATACTGATAACATCTACGTAAATGTCCTTTGATGTTATCTACTGCTGATAGCAATAGTGATTAAATACTTACCGTATAGACCGTTGGTGCTATCTACTGCTGATAGCAATAGTGATTAAATACTTACCGTATAGACCGTTGGTGCTATCTACTGCTGATAGCAATAGTGATTAAATACTTACCGTATAGACCGTTGGTGCTATCTACTGCTGATAGCAATAGTGATTAAATGCTTATAGACCATTGATGCTGATAGCAATTGTGATTCTTATAGACCATTGATGCTATATACTGCTGATGACAATAGTGATTAAATATTCTTCTGATAACAACAGTGATAAAATGTTTATAGCGCACTGATGCTATATTGATAATAGCAGTAGTGATAAAATACCTTGTTGCTATCTGCTGTGGATAGCAAATAGGCTTATCCTATACACAGATTTACAATTTGTTGAACTCAAACTCATTTGGTGGTTGGATATTTCAGTCTTTTAATTGCCCGCAAACTATGAGTATAGCCCGAAAACATAGACTTATAAAACATACAAAGAATTCGAAACTTTAGAAAACATCCTGAAGGCATCTCTTTGCAGGAGGCATTTCAACAATAACAGATTGATAACGATGTACTTTATGTACTTGCACTCTATAGGTGTTTGTCTCGGCTTAGAGCGAACGTTCATGAATGTATGGTTTAATTAGAATGGATTTATTAATTGATAGATCGATTCAATGCTGGTTTTGTTTATGTCGAAATAGTTCTAGTGTGCTGCTTGTTTGACTTGTTCAACAAGACGTGAATGAAACTCAGTAACATGATGTTAAACAAGAGGTTAGCGCTAAACTGTATTGGATATGAGTAGTTGTATATTGGATTATTTCTGGGAGGCAGGTGGTATCTTATTATTAATGATGGCAATGAACTATAGAACGCCTGTTTCTTATAATGTAATTTCCTTGAAGCCCAACTTGTGGTCGATACGATCCATGTAACTTATTCCCTTATTTTTCTCAAATTGAAAATTAAGGAAAACTAAGAGGAAAAAGTGTTTCTTAGTTTGCTTCCCTAGGCGTATTTGATGAAGGTGTCGTGTTTCTTCGGATAATATTTGTCTATCACGTCTGCAATATTACCCGCTTTATATTATTAAGGGTCTTATTTGATAAAAAAAAAAGTAATACAATCATCAATAATTTCATGTACCCTCAAGTGTACGTGGGTTAAAATTCATTTTACTGTCGGTAGTAGCTATCATCATTCCAAGTTATTATATATTGCAATTATTATTAACATGTCAATACCGTAAAAGGCAAACTCTGTATAAGTTACAAATTACAATAAGATTTATGTTCTTTTATTCAGGATTTGGTGGTGTGTATTTTGTAAAATATTGTTTACAATTATGCTCTTTATGCGTAATGTATACATCGGCTAGATTTGCATTTGATATTTCACAGAAATTGAAAAAACACCAACTAACCAAGATGAGTTTAAAACCATAACAGCTCTTTAAGCAAAGACATTGTTCAATAGTAACTTTTTGCACAAGATTTACAATTTAAAGAGAATTGGCCATTGCTCATTGCAATTAATCTAGCATATAGACAATATAAGTGTGCTCTTTCATTTAATGACATAAAAATTGTAAGGATCAACTGGGATTTTGACTTTTAAAACCTACATCTTGGTCAAAATGCATATCTGCGCATAATGCCATGTATTGCAAACAAAATTATGATAATGACGAGGACGGCGATGATGATGGTGAAGAGGACGAGGAAGAGGAGGATGTAACTCATTATATTTTTGTCAATAATAATATATATTAAAAGAGAAAGCATTAGGGATGAAATCAAAACTCGACCACCTCTTGTCAACCACCAGTCGCGTTTTGATTTCATACCTTCGTAGCAGATCAAGACCCTTATTATTAACTAATATGTCACGTTTCAAGTTGAGCCATCAGTGTATTTACGCGGTTGCCTAGCCATCGTGTGGACAAACCTCCCTTCTTCGCTTGTGTCACAAAGCTTCTGCATAGCATCATAAGAGCTGTGAGAGCTTCTAGCTGGTGACTATAGTGGAAAATACGGCATCTGTGATTGATTTTTGTCAAATCCCCGGAATGATCTCTTCATTCAATCAGAAAAGTTTTTATATCGAACAAAAGCTATAACACTTCCCGCTAAAAACACTTTTTTCATTACGTTAACGGGCGACGCAATTCAATATTTATACAAATAGCAAGGCGAATGTGGTAAATCTGTTGAAAACACCCTATTCAGGTTAAAATTTTGACCAAGATATGGGTTTTAAAAGTCAAAACTCCGGTTGATCCTTACAATATTTTGCATATTTTATGTTACCAAATGAAAGGGCACACTTATATTGTCCATATATTTATTGCAATGAGCAATGGCCAATTCTCTTTAAATTGCACATCTTGTGCAAAAAGTTACTATTGAACAATGTCTTTGCTTAAAGAGCGCTTAGAAATTGACATGTTTTTAAACTTTGGGTTCAAACTCATCTTGGTTAGTTGGTGTTTTTTCAATTTGTATGAAATATTAAATGCAAATCTAGCGGATGTATGCATTATGCATATAGGGCACTGTAAACAATAATTTACAAAATACACACCGAATCCTGAATAAAAGAGCATAATCTTATTGTAATTTGTACTTTATATAGAGTTTGCCATTTACGGTATTGACATGTTAATAATAATTGCAATAAATAATAACTTGGGATGATGATAGCTTCTACCAACAGTAAAATGAATTTTAACCCACGTACACTTGAGGGTACATGAAAGTATTGATGACTTTATTACTTTTTATCAAATAAGACCCTTAATAATATAAAGCGGGTAATATTGCAGACGTGATAGACAAATATTATCCGAAGAAACACAACACCTTCATCAAATACGCCTAAGGAAGCAAACTAAGAAACACTTTTTCCTCTTAGTTTTCCTTAATTTTCAATTTGAGAAAAATAAGGGAATAAGTTACATGGATCGTATCGACCACAAAATGTGCTTCAAGGAAATTACATTATAAGGAACAGGCATTCTATAGTTCACTGCCATCATTAATAATAAGATACCACCTGCCTCCCAGAAATAATCTAATATACAACTACTCATATCCAATACAGTTTAGCGCTAACCTCTTGTTTAACATCATGTTACTGAGTTTCTTTCACGTCTTGTTGAACAAGTCAAACAAGCAGCACACCAGAACTATTTTGACATAAACAAAACCAGCATTGAATCGATCTATCAATTAATCAATCCATTCTAATTAAACCCCGAATTCATGAACGTTCGTTCTAAGCCGAGACAAACACCTATAGAGTGCTAGTACATAAAGTACATCAGTCTGTTATTGTTGAAATGCCTCCTGCAAAAGAGATACCTTCAGGATGTTTTCTAAAGTTTCGAATTCTTTGTATGTTTTATAAGTCTATGTTTTCGGGTTATACTCATAGTTTGCGGGCAATTAAAAGACTGAAATATCCAACCACCAAATGAGTTTGAGTTCAACAACTTTAAGGACATAATATCTGATATGTATATCATGATGCAGTCTGATTGTGTAGGCCCATCGTCATAAAGACCTGTCAGGTCTGTTCAGGTGTGATTAAATCAAATTGCGCCTCCGTGTTTTGGGTAAGCGTATTTGCTATCCACAGTAGATAGCAACAAGGTATTTTATCACTACTGCTATTATCAATAGGTAGCATCAATTATGCGCTATAAACATTTTAATCACTATTGTTATCAGAAGAATGTGTCATCAATGAAGCTATTGCATCCCTATTGTTATTGGCAGTAGATAGCATCAGTGGTCTACTATTATTCATCACTTAATTGCTACCAACAATAGATCAATTATTAGCGATATATAATGTATTTCATTAATATTGCTACCAGCAGTAGATAGCATCAATAGTGGTCTAAGTATTTTGTCAATATTGCTATCAGCAGTAGATAGCACCAATGGTCTATAAGCATCTAAAAGTATTTCATCACTGTTGCTATTATTAGCAATAGATAGCATCATTGGTCTATAAGTATTTTATCACTATTGCTATCAACAGTAGATAGCATCAATGGGCTATGATTATTTCATCACTATTGCTATCAGCAGTAGATAACATCAGTGGTCTATAAGTATTTTATCACTATTGCTATCAGCAGTAGATAGCATCAATGGTTTATAAATATTTCATCACTATTGCTATCAACAGTAGATAGCATCAATGGGCTATGATTATTTAATCATTATTGCTATCAGCAGTAGATAACATCAGTGGTCTATAAGTATTTCATCACTATTGCTATCAGCAGTAGATAACATCAGTGGTCTATAAGTATTTTATCACTATTGCTATCAGCAGTAGATAGCATCAATGTTCTATAAGTATTTCATCACTATTGCTATCAACAGTAGATAACATCAGTGGTCTATAAGTATTTCATCACTATTGCTATCAACAGTATAATAGCATCAACGGTCTATAAGTTTTTCATCATTATTGCCATCAACAATAGATAACATCAATGATCTATAAGTATTTCATCACTATTGCTATCAGCAGTATATAGCATCAATGGGCTATGAGTATTTCATCACTACTGCTATCAGCAATAGATAGCATCAGTGGTATATAAGTATTTCATCATTATTGCTATCAGCAGTAGATAGCACCAACGGTCTATAAGTATTTCATCACTATTGCTATCAGCAATAGATAGCATCAGTGGTCTATAAGTATTTCGTCACTGTTGCTATCAGCAGTAGAAAGCATCAATGGGCTATGAGTATTTCATCACTATTGCTATCAACAGTAGATAACATCAGTGGTCTATAAGTATTTTATCACTAATTGCTATCAGCAGTAGATAGCATCGATGGTCTATAAGTATTTCATCACTTTTGCTATCAACAGTAGATAGCATTAATGATCTATAAGTATTTCATCACTATTGCTATCAGCAGTAGATAGCATCAATGGGCTATGAGTATTTCATCACTATTGCTAATGGTTTATAAATATTTCATCACTATAATTACTATCAACAGTATAATAGTCATTATTGCCATCATCAATAGATAAAATCAGTGGTCTATAAGTATTTCATCACTATTGCTATCATCAATAGATAAAATCAGTGGCCTATAAGTATTTCATCACTATTGCTATCAGCAGTAGATAGCATCAATGGTCTATAAGTATTTCATCACTATTGCTATCAGCAGTATAAAGCATCAATGGGCTATGAGTATTTCATCACTACTGCTATCAGCAGTATATAGCATCAATGGTCTATAAGTATTTCATCATTATTGCCATCATCAATAGATAAAATCAGTGGTCTATAAGTATTTCATCACTGTTGCTATCAGCAGTAGATAGCATCAATGGGCTATGAGTATTTCATCACTACTGCTATCAGCAGTATATAGCATCAATGGTCTATAAGTATTTCATCACTATTGCTATCAGCAGTAGATAGCATCAATGATCTATAAGTATTTCATCACTATTGCTATCAGCAGTACATAGCATCAACGGTCTATAAGTATTTCATCACTATTGCTATCAACAGTAGATAACATCAGTGGTCTATAAGTATTTCATCACTATTGCTATCAACAGTATAATAGCATCAACGGTCTATAAGTTTTTCATCATTATTGCCATCAACAATAGATAACATCAATGATCTATAAGTATTTCATCACTATTGCTATCAGCAGTATATAGCATCAATGGTCTATGAGTATTTCATCACTACTGCTATCAGCAATAGATAGCATCAGTGGTATATAAGTATTTCATCATTATTGCTATCAGCAGTAGATAGCACCAACGGTCTATAAGTATTTCATCACTATTGCTATCAGCAATAGATAGCATCAGTGGTCTATAAGTATTTCGTCACTGTTGCTATCAGCAGTAGAAAGCATCAATGGGCTATGAGTATTTCATCACTATTGCTATCAACAGTAGATAACATCAGTGGTCTATAAGTATTTTATCACTAATTGCTATCAGCAGTAGATAGCATCGATGGTCTATAAGTATTTCATCACTTTTGCTATCAACAGTAGATAGCATTAATGATCTATAAGTATTTCATCACTATTGCTATCAGCAGTAGATAGCATCAATGCTCTATGAGTATTTCATCACTACTGCTATCAGCAATAGATAGCATCAGTGGTATATAAGTATTTCATCATTATTGCTATCAGCAATAGATATCATCAATAGTATGGTCTATAAGTATTTCATCATTATTGCTATCAACAATAGATAACATCAGTGGTCTATAGTATTTCATCACTATTGCTATTAACAGTAGAACAGTAGAAAACATCAATGGTCTATAAGTATTTCATCATTATTGTTATCAGCAGTAGATAGCATCAATGGTCTATAAGTATTTCATCACTATTGCTATCAACAGTAGATAGCAACAGTGGTCTATAAGTATTTCATCAATGTTGCTAGCAGCAGTAGAAAGCATCAATGGGCTATGAGTATTTTATCACTATTGCTATCAGCAGTAGATAGCATCAATGGTCTATAAGTATGTCATCACTATTTCTATCAACAGTAGATAACATCAGTGGTCTATAAGTATTTCATCATTATTGCTATCAGCAGTAGATAGCATCAATGGGCTATGAGTATTTCATCACTATTGCTATCAACAGTAGATAACATCAGTGGTCTATAAGTATTTTATCACTATTGCTATCAACAGTAGATAGCACCAACGGTCTATAAGTATTTCATCACTATTGCTATCAGCAGTAGATAGCATCAATGATCTATAAGTATTTCATCACTATTGCTATCAGCAGTACATAGCATCAACGGTCTATAAGTATTTCATCACTATTGCTATCAACAGTAGATAACATCAGTGGTCTATAAGTATTTCATCACTATTGCTATCAACAGTATAATAGCATCAACGGTCTATAAGTTTTTCATCATTATTGCCATCAACAATAGATAACATCAATGATCTATAAGTATTTCATCACTATTGCTATCAGCAGTATATAGCATCAATGGTCTATGAGTATTTCATCCCTATTGCTATCAGCAGTAGATAGCATCAGTGGTATATAAGTATTTCATCATTATTGCTATCAGCAATAGATAGCATCAATGGTCTATGAGTATTTCATCACTATTGCTATCAACAGTATAATAGCATCAACGGTCTATAAGTTTTTCATCATTATTACTATCAACAATAGATAACATCAATGATCTATAGTATTTCATCACTATTGCTATCAGCAGTAGATAGCATCAGATCTCACACCACCAAATCAGAGTCCCATAGAGATATGTGCTAAATTTGCCTTAAGAAAACGTCATTTTTTCTTCACAGGAGCGACTCAGTTTTAAGCGACAGCTATGATGGTTGAAATCAGCCCTTGCCTGATCCCTCTGGCTGGGAAAAAATATAGGTTGACCGTCATTATTTTTTACGACTGGCCCTCGAAGTCTACGATGTCTGGGAATTGCCTATTTTACAGGCAAAACCATGCCAGTGTTTCTGTAAAGAAAAGGCTGCTTAAAATCATTAAAAGTTATTTGATCTCGCCCATCTGTGGTACACTTGCAGGAAATAATATTACTAATCATGACCAATCCAAATTTGGCTAAAATTATGCAAATTTCTGCTCATTTTAATGCTTAAATTGAGAATACATGGGTTTTTCTAAGAAGTGAAATTAAGGGCGCACAACGATATAATTCTATTTGGTGGTGTGAAATCTGAAATGGTGTATAAGTATTTTATCACTAATTGCTATCAGCAGTAGATAGCATCAATGGTCTATAAGTATTTCATCACTATTGCTAGCAACAGTAGATAGCATCAATGGTCTATAAGTATTTCATCACTATTGCTATCAACAGTAGATAGCACCAACGGTCTATAAGTATTTCATCACTAATTGCTATCAGCAATAGATAGCATCGATGGTCTATAGGTATTTCATCACTATTGCTATCAGCAGTAGATAGCATCAATGGTCTATGAGTATTTCATCACTATTGCTATCAGCAATAGATAGCATCAGTGGTATATAAGTATTTCATCATTATTGCTATCAGCAATAGATAGCATCAGTGCTCTATAAGTTTTTCATCACTATTGCTATCAGCAGTAGATAGCATCAATGGTCTATGAGTATTTCATCACTATTGCTATCAACAGTATAATAGCATCAACGGTCTATAAGTTTTTCATCATTATTGCTATCAGCAGTAGATAGCATCAATGGTCTATAAGTATTTCATCACTATTTCTATCAACAGTAGATAACATCAATTGTCTATAAGTATTTCATCATTATTGCTATCAGCAGTAGATAGCATTAATGATCTACAAGTATTTCATCATTATTGCTATCAGCAGTAGATAGCATCAATGGGCTATAAGTATTTCATCACTATTGCTATCAGCAGTATATAGCATCAATGGTCTATGAGTATTTCATCCCTATTGCTATCAGCAGTAGATAGCATCAGTGGTATATAAGTATTTCATCATTATTGCTATCAGCAATAGATAGCATCAATGGTCTATGAGTATTTCATCACTATTGCTATCAACAGTATAATAGCATCAACGGTCTATAAGTTTTTCATCATTATTACTATCAACAATAGATAACATCAATGATCTATAGTATTTCATCACTATTGCTATCAGCAGTAGATAGCATCAGATCTCACACCACCAAATCAGAGTCCCATAGAGATATGTGCTAAATTTGCCTTAAGAAAACGTCATTTTTCTTCACAGGAGCGACTCAGTTTTAAGCGACAGCTATGATGGTTGAAATCAGCCCTTGCCTGATCCCTCTGGCTGGGAAAAAATATAGGTTGACCGTCATTATTTTTTACGACTGGCCCTCGAAGTCTACGATGTCTGGGAATTGCCTATTTTACAGGCAAAACCATGCCAGTGTTTCTGTAAAGAAAAGGCTGCTTAAAATCATTAAAAGTTATTTGATCTCGCCCATCTGTGGTACACTTGCAGGAAATAATATTACTAATCATGACCAATCCAAATTTGGCTAAAATTATGCAAATTTCTGCTCATTTTAATGCTTAAATTGAGAATACATGGGTTTTTCTAAGAAGTGAAATTAAGGGCGCACAACGATATAATTCTATTTGGTGGTGTGAAATCTGAAATGGTGTATAAGTATTTTATCACTAATTGCTATCAGCAGTAGATAGCATCAATGGTCTATAAGTATTTCATCACTATTGCTAGCAACAGTAGATAGCATCAATGGTCTATAAGTATTTCATCACTATTGCTATCAACAGTAGATAGCACCAACGGTCTATAAGTATTTCATCACTAATTGCTATCAGCAATAGATAGCATCGATGGTCTATAGGTATTTCATCACTATTGCTATCAGCAGTAGATAGCATCAATGGTCTATGAGTATTTCATCACTATTGCTATCAGCAATAGATAGCATCAGTGGTATATAAGTATTTCATCATTATTGCTATCAGCAATAGATAGCATCAGTGCTCTATAAGTTTTTCATCACTATTGCTATCAGCAGTAGATAGCATCAATGGTCTATGAGTATTTCATCACTATTGCTATCAACAGTATAATAGCATCAACGGTCTATAAGTTTTTCATCATTATTGCTATCAGCAGTAGATAGCATCAATGGTCTATAAGTATTTCATCACTATTTCTATCAACAGTAGATAACATCAATTGTCTATAAGTATTTCATCATTATTGCTATCAGCAGTAGATAGCATTAATGATCTACAAGTATTTCATCATTATTGCTATCAGCAGTAGATAGCATCAATGGGCTATAAGTATTTCATCACTATTGCTATCAGCAGTAGATAGCATCAATGGTCTATGAGTATTTCATCCCTATTGCTATCAGCAGTAGATAGCATCAGTGGTATATAAGTATTTCATCATTATTGCTATCAGCAATAGATAGCATCAATGGTCTATGAGTATTTCATCACTATTGCTATCAACAGTATAATAGCATCAACGGTCTATAAGTTTTTCATCATTATTACTATCAACAATAGATAACATCAATGATCTATAGTATTTCATCACTATTGCTATCAGCAGTAGATAGCATCAGATCTCACACCACCAAATCAGAGTCCCATAGAGATATGTGCTAAATTTGCCTTAAGAAAACGTCATTTTTCTTCACAGGAGCGACTCAGTTTTAAGCGACAGCTATGATGGTTGAAATCAGCCCTTGCCTGATCCCTCTGGCTGGGAAAAATATAGGTTGACCGTCATTATTTTTTACGACTGGCCCTCGAAGTCTACGATGTCTTGGAATTGCCTATTTTACAGGCAAAACCATGCCAGTGTTTCTGTAAAGAAAAGGCTGCTTAAAATCATTAAAAGTTATTTGATCTCGCCCATCTGTGGTACACTTGCAGGAAATAATATTACTAATCATGACCAATCCAAATTTGGCTAAAATTATGCAAATTTCTGCTCATTTTAATGCTTAAATTGAGAATACATGGGTTTTTCTAAGAAGTGAAATTAAGGGCGCACAACGATATAATTCTATTTGGTGGTGTGAAATCTGAAATGGTGTATAAGTATTTTATCACTAATTGCTATCAGCAGTAGATAGCATCAATGGTCTATAAGTATTTCATCACTATTGCTAGCAACAGTAGATAGCATCAATGGTCTATAAGTATTTCATCACTATTGCTATCAACAGTAGATAGCACCAACGGTCTATAAGTATTTCATCACTAATTGCTATCAGCAATAGATAGCATCGATGGTCTATAGGTATTTCATCACTATTGCTATCAGCAGTAGATAGCATCAATGGTCTATGAGTATTTCATCACTATTGCTATCAGCAATAGATAGCATCAGTGGTATATAAGTATTTCATCATTATTGCTATCAGCAATAGATAGCATCAGTGCTCTATAAGTTTTTCATCACTATTGCTATCAGCAGTAGATAGCATCAATGGTCTATGAGTATTTCATCACTATTGCTATCAACAGTATAATAGCATCAACGGTCTATAAGTTTTTCATCATTATTGCTATCAGCAGTAGATAGCATCAATGGTCTATAAGTATTTCATCACTATTTCTATCAACAGTAGATAACATCAATTGTCTATAAGTATTTCATCATTATTGCTATCAGCAGTAGATAGCATTAATGATCTACAAGTATTTCATCATTATTGCTATCAGCAGTAGATAGCATCAATGGGCTATAAGTATTTCATCACTATTGCTATCAGCAGTAGATAGCATCAATGGGCTATGAGTATTTCATCACTATTGCTATCAACAATAGATAACATCAGTGGTCTATAAGTATTTCATCACTATTGCTATCAACAGTAGATAACATCAGTGGTCTATAAGTATTTCATCATTATTGCTATCAGCAGTAGATAGCATTAATGATCTACAAGTATTTCATCATTATTGCTATCAGCAGTAGATAGCATCAATGGGCTATAAGTATTTCATCACTATTGCTATCAGCAGTAGATAGCATCAATGGGCTATGAGTATTTCATCACTATTGCTATCAACAATAGATAACATCAGTGGTCTATAAGTATTTCATCACTATTGCTATCAACAATAGATAACATCAGTGGTCTATAAGTATTTCATCCCTATTGCTATCAACAGTAGATAACATCAGTGGTCTATAAGTATTTCATCATTATTGCTATCAGCAGTAGATAGCATTAATGATCTACAAGTATTTCATCATTATTGCTATCAGCAATAGATAGCATCAATGGGCTATAAGTATTTCATCACTATTGCTATCAGCAGTAGATAGCATCAATGGGCTATGAGTATTTCATCACTATTGCTATCAACAATAGATAGCATCAGTGGTCTATAAGTATTTCATCACTATTGCTATCAACAATAGATAACATCAGTGGTCTATAAGTATTTCATCACTATTGCTATCAGCAGTAGATAGCATCAATGGTCTATAAGTATTTCATCCCTATTGCTATCAACAGTAGATAACATCAGTGGTCTATAAGTATTTCATCATTATTGCTATCAGCAGTAGATAGCATTAATGATCTACAAGTATTTCATCACTATTGCTATCAGCAGTAGATAGCATAAATGGGCTATGAGTATTTCATCACTATTGCTATCAACAATAGATAACATCAGTGGTCTATAAGTATTTCATCACTATTGCTATCAACAATAGATAACATCAGTGGTCTATAAGTATTTCATCCCTATTGCTATCAACAGTAGATAGAGATAGCATCAATGAGCTATGAGTATTTAATCATTATTGCTATCATCAGTCGATAGCATCAATGGTCTATAAGCATTTCATCATTTTTGCTATCACTATCAGCAATAGATAGCATCAGTGCTCTATACATTTTTCATCACTATTGCTATCAGCAGTAGATCGCATCAATGGTCTATAAGTATTTCATCACTATTGCTATCAACAGTAGATAACATCAGTGGTCTATCACTGTTGCTATCAGCAGTAGATAGCATCAATGGGCTATGAGTATTTTATCACTATTGCTATCAACAGTATAATAGCATCAACGGCCTGTAAGTTTGTCATCATTATTGCTAATAGCAATAGATAATAGATAACATAACATCTATGGTACTTCATCACTATTACTATCAGCAGTAGATAGCATCAATTAATGGTCTTAAGGGATCTAGAATGAGCGTTTATGGCGTTTCGACAGTATTTTTGTGGGACATGAGAGCACCTCAGACGTATCGAATTGCATTCTGAATACGAAGCATGTCTTTCTGATATCAAATAATTTTCATTTTTGAAATTCACGATATAATACAAATTTTATGATAAATTTTTAAAATTTGATATTTTTATAAATCTAATGATATATTCTTAAAGTGTATGTAGTTGGGAGGAAAAGCCGACGATCAATTGAAAATTTTGACCTTTTATATTGAAGATATGGATTTTTTCCCCAAAAGACCCTTTTTGTGTGTGTGTTTTGGGGAAAAATCCATATCTTCAATACGAAAGGTCAAAATTTCACTTGATCGTCGGCTTTTCATCCCACCTACATACACTTTAAGTATAAATCATCAGATTTATAAAGTTTACTTCAAGTACTGTTAAATATCAAAATATTAATTTTTAATGATTTGCCATAAAATGTGTATTACATTGCGAATTTCAAAAAATAAAAATTATTTGATATCAGAAAGACATTCTTCGTATTCAGAATGCAATTCGATATGTCTGATGTGATGTCCCACAATAAACACTGTCCAAACGTTCATACCCCTTCCCTTAAGTATTCAATCATTATTGCTATATCAGCAGTAGATAGCATCAATGGTTTACTAATTTTAATCATTATTGCTATCAGCAGTAGATAGCGTCAATGGTCTAAGTATTTCATCACTTTTGCTATCTGCAGTGGATGTAATAGAGAAAAACTCACTCCCCAAAAAAGTGATTCACTTAGGCCTATATATAAAACCACTAAGAGTGAAATGTATTTTTTAACTTTAAAACCACTCAAAAAAGAGTGAAACTGAAAACTAGTCTAAAAGAGTGAATTTCAACTTGTTCAAGGAGTTAAATGAAGGACAACACATTTTAGAGCTGTCCTTCATTTCACTCCGTGAAAGAGTTAAAATTCACTCTTTTAGAGTGGTTTCACTCTTTTTAGAGAGGCTTTAAAGTTAAAAGACACATTTCACTCTTTTTGAGTGGGCTTATAAGTGAATCACTCTTTTCATGAGGAGTGAGTTTTTCACTCTTTTAAACGATTGACGCCTGTTTGTGGGTCTGACCAAATTAATGATAACGTTTTAGCAGAATGGCAGTAGCCTATGGCCTAATAGGAATGTTACGATCGTTTAAACAATGTCCAAGCCTGGGGTAAAGGTCACACGGGGCCGGGATCAGTCCCCCCTCCCCTTGTCCAGCGAACACAAAACGTTTTACAGAACATTTAAATGTCGGGTTATATAAAGGATATAAAACGTTTTAATAACATTCATAACATTTTGAAAACTTGATGCAAAACATTCTAAACAGAATGTTATTTATAGCTAAGACGAATATCTCATATTTATAGGCCTATGTTGACAAAATATTTTGCAAAAAAGTTTTTACAAAATATTTTACAATACTATAAACGTTTTAAAAACGTTTGCATGACCTTTAATATATAACCCGACATTTAAATGTTATTAAAACGTTTAGAAGAAACGTTTTAAGAACATTATTTTGTGTTTGCTGGGTGCCTTCAAAAGCGCAGTTTCTTATACATTGGGGATTTCAGGACGTTTATCCGAGGACACGAATCTTGTAAATAAAATGGCAACACCACATACCTAGCGGGAAAAACAAAAACAAACGATCGATCGAGCAGCTGTCGCAAGGGCGCGACACGGCGGTTTTGAAAGTAAGTAATATGCAAATATCCTGTTTTTTAAGGACATCTAGTATTGAAAATATTATAAGTGGTACATATTTACACCAATCGTAATGTTATGGAGCTTTATTTTGGGCTAAAAACGCCAGATCAACCCGGCGTCGGTAAGCTTACCATGTTACAGTTACACCGCAAAATTCGGAAACCTTGGTCCAAGGCTTGGATTCTGTAGTGTAGGTGGGTATGATGAGAGCGCGGACTTGGGTTATTTTTAGCCAATTTCCCCAACAACTTGCACCTCAAAAACAAAACATACCAAACACCCACTCAGCGCAAAGTGTTTAATACGCTTGCTATGCCCAGTGGGCGCACGGTCCATTGAATCCCACTAGATTTTGAATGCAATCCGTAGAATGTGAAGCAAATTCTTGGCTAGACTTCTCGACAGGGTTCCCGTTAAGGATTTTAAAATGTGCGTCATGTGTGACGCAAGTTGAAGTTTGCTGACAAGGTTGGGGCAAGGTTGAAAAAACTTGCGTCCAGACATATTTTTGTGCGTCCATCTGAATTCAATTCACGATCAATCATACCGGGAAACGCCACGGAATTTCATGATCAGAACGGCAGCCCCTTGTTGCTAACACACGTACCCGTACCCCGGGCCGGGTCTACACTTCATCAAATGTTGATTGTTAAAATAAAATAAAAGTACATTTTCGCCGTGATATTCCATCTCCAGTCGCTATGATAATTTTTCTCATTTCTGTGTCAGTTTTGGTCGGAAACGTGGTCAGAAACAGCTGCAAAAACATGCGCAAATTTCCGTACTTTTACTTCCGGGTTTCTTTAATTTGAAAATGTGTTGTTGATGCTATTTAGCTAAAACACGCGCTGCCACAAATAATAAAAAAAAAAAAAGGTTATCATTTGGATTTTGTCTTTAAAATTGCTTTTATTCATCGTAACAATAATACTATTAAGGAAACGTATAATATTTATGAGAAAATAAACTTAAAACATTAAAAACTGAATATTGTCAGCTTGTGATAAATAATAAAATAAACAGCAACTGCACAGTAGCCGCACGTCATCAGTCCAGCAAGCTTTGTAAACAAAGCAACAATGGGGACTTTCCCATCAAACAGCGATCGTACGGAAAGCTTGCAAAAAGTGCACAATTTCCTGACGTTGCATTTACAAATATTGCAGAATTTAGGCCTACTACAAAGCAGGTGGGTCAAAATTTTGGGGCTTTTATTATCTTAAAAATATAAAAGAATAAAAATGTCTTCTTTTTATCATCAATTATTAATGATTAAATTTCGAAGTTTTGTCTGCGTCCACATGCATGTGATATGGACGCAAAATACTTGATTAGCCATGTGAACTTACGTCCAAATTTGTAAAATATGCGTCTGGACGCAATGACGCACACTAACGGGAAGCCTGCTTCTCGAGCAAGTCATACGTACTCTAGAAGTAGAAAGCCTGCCGATTCTGGTGATATCAAATTTGGCAGGGTATCTTCTTGGAGGAGCAAATTTCGAGCGAAAAGTGACTAGAAATTAGGTGATTTTTCTTGATTTTTTTTTTTTTTCATTTTCATTTCAACATCAAAAAAGTGGTATTTGTAGCTTTTAAGGCCCATGGCCCGGGTATAGTGAAAAACTAGGGGGGCTGCACAAGTTGACATAGTTTCAAGCAGACAGGAGTTAGTGAGAACGAGCAATACATGTATATAACGAGTGATGTTGCGTGTTATGAGCTACATAAACCCAGCCAGTAGTAATTTTAGCATTGGGAACGGGGAGGAATTGCTTAGCAAAACGGATTATGTGCATTACACAGCAAAATTTAATTTTTGTTCCAGCTTTATTTATAATAATTATATGATACCGTCTGATTTTTTAATTTATAGTTTTTACAAAGGTATTACCGTTTGGATTTTTTTTCTACTTCCACCAGACTCCCCCATTTCTTGGCCAAATTTGTTGGGGTTTTATAAAAAAATTCAAAAATCCACCGGACTCCCTAACTAAGTTTGACTAGTCCTGGAACGTAACACGTACAGGCACCTACATTTGTAGCTAGCATTATCGGAAGATCATGATGCCGGTTCCCAGTATTACATGTAGCATGTTAGTATTTATCTGCACAGCATGCTACATGTACATGTACTGATGTAGGAGCCAAGGGGTCCCATTAAAATTGTGTGGCCGGCGGCACTGGCTATTAAATTGCGAAATGTACAGTTTTTTAAATATTTTTGAACACATTTTATGACTAAGCCCGCCCATGAAGAAATCGTTTTGCATCGCCATTTTTTTCTCAACTCAAGCACCAGCGCTCAAAATGAGGCGCGTCCTTGCGTCAAATACCCGAGAAAGTAGGCGCGTTTTGTTGTTCCACTGAAAAATCTGATTTACATAATACGTACAGCTCCCTGAGTACTGAGTAGACTTTCATTTTAGGGGTCAGACCCTTGAAAATTGGTGAGGACCCTTGAAATTTCAAAGGCAAGGGGATTTTTGTTCTTATTTCGAGGCCTGTCAAGCACATGTGCGGCACAATGTTGAAACAACGTTTTGGCTGTCAGCCTGTCATGACCCCAAAGGCGCAGTTCCAAACAAACATATTTTGTGTGAAAGCAATGTTCAGTGGAATCAGTGGATGACTGGATGTGGATCATTTGCAGTTCCAGGGAACTTCCCTTCTCACAGGCCAAAGGTCAACAATAATGGCCTTCCAGACCATTTATTTATAGGATTTTATCATTTTTATGTCATCTCTCAATGTACAGGCATGGAAGGAACAATATCAACTCGAACCAGTCACCTCAATCAGCTGTTTCTAGGTAGGACCAAGAATAATGAGTTACGTTCATCATTGGCTCGTGAAGGCTTGTTGGATGCGTTAGTGGTCCTATATGAAGAGTGCTGCCATGATCAGCTTCGGAGAGATAAACATGTGGCGGCATTTGTACAAAAATGTAAGTTTATTTTGAAGGGAAAAAACATAATTATTGCTGCATTGCACAGGGTCAGAATTTCGGGAAGAATCAATTCTGGCAAAGATTACAGATTTGCATGAATCAAAGTTGATTCTCGCAAACGTTTGTAGTTTACACAGCCAGAATTAAATGATTCCCGCAAATTATTCTGCAAGAATCAAGATTGATTCTTCTTGCACTGTAAAAAGAAATTCTAACCCTGTTGCATACATGAATTATTCTCATTAAAAATTGTCCTGAAAATGCTAATGATATTAATAACAGTGTGACCAGTCGTAATTAATTTTGTTTTTGGGGTTTGTCAATTTGGAGGGTCAAAAACTTCAAAAACAATTTTTGTGGGGTTGGACCTCCTGAGCTTCATGGTTGAAGACAATTTTTGCTTATTTGTGCTTATGAAGATATTTAAAGTGAGCTCATTTGAATAACTTCCTTATTCACTGACATACCGTAAAACCTCGTCTACAAGCATATAGAGTGCTTCTGATGAAAGCTACATTAATCCAGGCACCATTATGGAGTTCGAACAAATAAATTACGGATCCAAGCATATGCAAACAAGTATTACCGGGGTATTTTAAGACCAATCTATTGTATTGGTATATTTACGCTTGCTTCGAATTAATTTAGCTTTCATAAAAAACACTATATGCTTGTAGACGGGGTTTTACGGTATTGTACTAACTCATTCACTTTGTTTTGTAAGCAAAATCAGCCTTTATGCATATTGTACTTTAGTTCTTTTCCTTTTCAATCATTAAAATAGACAAATGTGTTCTGGACCAAGTACATGACTTGAGGATCCGTATATCAGACTTTGATGTCAAGGATGTCATCGGGCGTGGTCATTTTGGTGAGGTGCAGGTGGTCAGTGAGAAGGCAACAGGGGATGTCTATGCGATGAAGGTACTACGCAAGGCTGACACCCTCTCAAAGGAAAACGTAAGAGTCTTGTTTACTTGCAATATTCAATCAGTTTTAGAGCTGATCATTTTAAATTAAAATGTGTTGAAAGAGAAGCCTAATGAAAGAAATTGAAATGGAATACTGTAAAGGTGGATACTTTGTGAGCGATTTCCGGAATTTCTGGGTTTTCAACCTCCAGTAGCAGGGTTCCCAGCCACTTACAGATTTGAGAAAAATAACCCAAATCAGGTAAAACCCAACAAATTTGGGTGGCCCAGACTACAATTATATTTGACATTTTTTACATTTAATGTGTCTTGCACAGCATGTTTTTCCAAACTGTTTTTCAGCTATAAACTCATACTTTGGGAAAGAAGTCTCCTTTCTTTTCTAGGTATGTGTTTGAAACAGTGATATACACAGTCTTGGTTTTAAAGTGAAAATATTTCATAAATACATTTTATAAACTTCTTGGGGAATTTTGTTTTTTTGAATTGCTGGGATGCTATTTCTAATTTGGTTTGCGAGAATCAAAATTGATTTGTGTAAAACTGTTGCTAAACCACAACCACAAGTATACAAGTTAATTGAGAATCTTATTGATTCTCACAAAACACTGTAATCAAATCAATTCTCACAAGCTTGCACATGTATGTTATGTACTGAATATTGTGTGGTTGTACATAGGTTGTTCATTTTAAATGTAGACAGATTTTTTTACTTAGTTTCAGGTAATAATCACCTATAAAGTTGAAAACATAGTTAAAAATCTATTTGCTTAGATAAACAAATGATTATTTTTCAAAATGTTGATACTTCGATTACAATGTTTTTAAGTTAAATAATGGAGTACTCAATAAAAAAAAAAAAATATCGCCCAAGCCTGCCCTGTTACATTAACGCAAACAGAATAGATTCGCACATTATTATTTTCACTGTAACTGGAAGTAAAATATGTTATTTTTGCACATTCTTGTTCCCAGATTGCTTTCTTTGAAGAGGAGCGTGACATCATGGCACGTGCCAACAGCCAAGGGCTGACTCGTCTCCAGTATGCCTTTCAAGATGCAGACAACCTGTATCTGGTAATGGAGTTCCATCCAGGAGGCGATCTGTTGTCTCTTCTCAGTCGTTTTGATGATATTTTTGAAGAGAAGATGGCTCAGTTTTACCTAGCTGAAATGGTAGCTGCTATACACAGCCTGCATACTATGGGCTATGTGCACAGGTAGGTTCAAATCAATGAGATGGAATTCTCGCTATTCGCAATAAGGGCGCCGCCAGCGGTTTGCGATGTAATCGTGATGTATCATGGAAAAAGGTCGACATCCAAGTCCGCC